>NC_139696.1:3197213-3461908 GCF_964106915.1 Podarcis gaigeae | reverse complement strand
GCCGACTCTGGGGTTGTGGCGCTCATCTCGCTTTATTGGCCGAGGGAGCCGGCGTACAGCTTCCGGGTCATGTGGCCAGCAGGACTAAGCCGCTTCTGGTGAATCAGAGCAGTGCACGGAAACACCGTTTACTTTCCTGCCACAGCGGTACCTATTTATCTACTTGCACTTTGAGGTGCTTTTAAACTGCTAGGTTGGCAGGAGCAGGGACTGAGCAACGGGAGCTCAGGGGATTCGAACCGCCGACCTTCTGATCGGCAAGTCCTTGGCTCTGTGGTTTAACCCACAGCGCCACCCGCGTCCCTGTGTCAAACATACTTGCAAATATTCTTTCTCTTCGCCCCCAGGCCATCATCTACGCCATTTCAGCCGTGGACCATATCGACTACAAGAAAGCGGAAGAGATATACTTGAGAGGGCCTCTGGTGAGCCAAAGGTAACACCTTCCATCGCTTCTTGTCCATAACAGCTTTTGGGAAACTTGCAAAAAAGGGAGAGTATTGCTGGGTCCCCCCTCTAGTTGTGGTGGCTTAAAAAAAAGGTAAAGGTAAAGGACCCCTAGACGGTTAAGTCCAGTCAAAGGCGACTATGGGGTTGCGGCGCTCATCTCGCTTTCAGGCCGAGGGAGCCGGCCCTTGTCCGCAGACAGCTTTCCGGGTTATGTGGCCGGCAGGACTAAACCGCTTCTGGCACAACGGGACACCGTGGCGGAAACCAGAGCGCATGGAAACGCTGTTTACCTTCCCGCCGCAGTGGTACCTATTTATCTACTTGCACTGGCGTGCTTTCGAACTACTAGGTTGGCAGGAGCAGGGACTGAGCAATGGGAGCTCACCCCATCGGGATTCAGACCGCCGACCTTTAGACCACAGCACCACCCTGCGTCCCCAGTTGGCTTAATCATACACTCCATGAGTTTTCCACAAATGCATCTGTGGTCAGAGCAATTCAGGTAAAGAAACAGCAGCACTTCTGGCAATTTCCTCCCTGCGAGAAGTGAGGTTACAGGGAACCAGGCAGAGGGCCTTCTCGGTGGTGGTGCCCGCCCTGTGGAATGCCCTCCCTTCAGATGTCAAGGAAATAAACAACTATCTGACTTTTAGAAGACATCAGAAGGCAGCCCTGTTAGGGAAGTTTTTGACGTCTTATTGTGTTTTTAATATTCTGTTGGGAGCCGCCCAGAGTGGCTGGGGATGCCCTGCCAGATGGACGGGGTATAAATAATAAATTATTTTAAAAAATAAGAAATTGTCCAGTAGCACCTTAGAGACCAACTAAGTTTGTTCCGGGTATAAGCTTTCGTCTGCATGGACACTTCTTCAAACGTCCTCATGTATGCACATGAAAGCTTATACCCAGAACAAACTTTGTTGGTCTCTAAGGTGCTACTGGACAATTTCTTATTTTTTTTAAATTTATTTTGACTGCGTCAGTCCAACACGGCTGCCCACCTGAATCTAATAAATTATTATATCATTCCAAATGCCCACGTCTTTAGCAAAATTTAGTCTGCTGTTGCTGTGGTATTGAAGACGAGCCTCCGTTAACTTCTCCACCCATTACTGTATTAATTTTGTTGTGTGTCCCACTCCCTTTCCTGTCTTCAGGGAAAGAGAAATCTTCGAGGAAGAAATCTTAGAAAAGAAGAGGAAGAGAAATCTGCAGAGCAAGAGGCCTCATCCGGAAGCTAGCCTGTGAAGCCTTTTCCCCTCGTCCCCGTCCGGGAGGACACACAACAAGTTCTACATCAGACTTGTGACATGAAATAGGAAGTGTGTATTCTGTATAGGACACAAGAGCCTTTATTTTTAAATATATATATGTGTGTGTGTATCAAATATACTGTAAGAAGTACATGTGATACCAGAACCACAACAATCCCGTCAGAGCAAACTGGACTTTTGCGGCAGTGAGACCCTCTCTTTTCTCTCTGCCTTGAGAGCAGCCCAGAAATAAATAATATATCGGTGTTTGTGGCGCCCTGGGTGATGAGTTGTGCAGGAACCGGTGGCGCTTTGAGAGTGGACTTACTCCCCTGGTGTCAGCAAACCAAATGTTTTGAACTACAGCCCCAGGCTGATGGACGTTGTAGCCTAAAACATTTTGAACGGACGTCTGCCCTGCCAGCTCCTGCTCCTGGCGGACCTCCACATATCAGTTAAGCAAAAAATAAATTAAAAATGTGTATGTGTTGGTTGTTCATAGGAAACGCTTTTACCCCTAACCCCTTTTAAATGGCCTCCAGAGGTTTTCTGGATCCCGAAGAGGAAAAACTTTGCTGTACATTCCGCTGTCGTCGTCTAAAATCCCGTTCGCCCTGCTTTTGGCAAAGGTTTCTAAAAGCTGGAGGGGCATCAAATGAGAGGCTATTGCTTCCCCAGGAATCACCTCAGTTAGGTTCACAGTCTTCCATCCCCATTCCCGTTATGAATTTTAAAACCCAGCCGGCGCCGGGGTTATTAATTTGATGAGAGCTAAAACAGCCTTACACCTTCTTCTACCCGTACCGAATCGTTCCATCCTTTCTCCATCTTTTACGCTTTTTGTGCAAAATCCTCTCTTTTTTTAATCAAACAATAAAACCTCTCAAAACCACGACAGACTGGTTTCTTGTGTCCTTTGGAAGAATTGCAACGCTGGACTGAGCAACCATTGAGCTGTTTTCTCAATAGTTTTATTATTTTTAATAGAGGGGTTCTTTCTCTATGTTTTGCAAAAACAGCAGCGAGGGACACGGATAGTGTTGCATCCCGGATGTTTGCAAATTGGAAATAATCATAAATCGCTTCTCCGGGCTTCTGAGAGGGGAGCTGGCAGCGAAAGCCAGCAAGGGGCATAGCGATAACACAAAAAAGCAGGCCCCAATTTACCGTATTTTTCGCTCTATAAGACTCACTTTTTCCCTCCTAAAAAGTAAGGGGAAATGTGTCTGCGTCTTATGGAGCGAATGCAGGCTGCGCAGCTATCCCAGAAGCCAGAACAGCAAGAGGGATTGCTGCTTTCACTGCGCAGTGATCCCTCTTGCTGTTCTGGCTTCTGGGATTCAGAATATTTTTCTTCTTGTTTTCCTCCTCCAAAAACTAGGTGCGTCTTGTGGTCTGGTGCGTCTTATAGAGCGAAAAATACAGTAATTTCTGGTATCTAACCTTTGTCTTTCCCATCTTTCAGCTCTGGGTCAGGCCAGGGGTCGGTCTAAACCAGTTTCCCAAACTTGGGTCTCTAGATATTTCTAGATAGCAGGAGATGATGGAAGTTGTAGTCCAAAAAATAGCTGGTTGTTATCCAGGGTTGTTATGAAGGTCAAACAGGAAGGGGAAGAACCGTGTCCTTGCTGGAAAAAGCGGGGGTACTAATGTGATAACGAAATAATTAACGCGCTGGCCTAAATAAATTAACTGTAAGCTTCATGGGGCTATATCGTCGATTTATAGAGCGGTTTATTTCAAGAATATTTATTATAGACAGCTTTTTCAGGAGGGGGGCGAAGTGGTGAACAGGTTGGGAGGGAGGGAGCCGGAACAAGATCAAACTTTTCCAAAAAAATTATTAGTTTTCACAATATTATAAACAAACAAGCACACAAGACCAACAAACATAAATCATAGCCTTATTGAAAATTACAGTTAATATGTTTAATTCCATAAGGTGAAGATCTAAGGATGTTTAAGTTAAATTTCATAAAAATTGAGATTTGGAAAACCGTTAAAAGGACATGCAATGAAATTCAACCAAGGGGAAGCGAGGAAGTCACTTAGCAAAGTTAATAACTGGAACAAGATCAAACTTTTTGACGTGGGCAAAACATCCGGAAGCCCATAAAATAGAAACAGTTTAAGAATTGCATAAATCAAAGCAGACCAACCAGCTATAATAATAATAATAATTTATTATTTATACCCCGCTCATCTGGCTGGGCCTCCCCAGCCACTCTGGGCGGCTTCCATAAAAACCAAAAATACAGTAAAATATCACACGTTAAAAACTTCCCTGAACAGGGCTGCCTTAAGATGTCTTCTGAATGTCAGGTAGTTGTTTATCGCTTTGACATCTGCTGGAAGGGCGTTCCACAGGGCGGGCGCCACTACCGAGAAGGCCCTCTGCCTGGTTCCCTGTAGCTTTGCTTCTCGCAATGAGGGAACCGCCAGAAGGCCCTCGGCGCTGGACCTCAGCGTCCGGGCAGAACGATGGGGGTGGAGACGCTCCTTCAGGTATACTGGACCGAGGCCGTTTAGGGCTTTAAAGGTCAGCACCAACACTTTGAATTGTGCTCGGAAACGTCCTGGGAGCCAATGTAGGTCTTTCAAGACCGGTGTTATGTGGTCTCGGTGGCCGCTCCCAGTCACCAGTCTAGCTGCCGCGTTCTGGATTCGTTGTAGTTTCCGAGTCGCCTTCAAAGGTAGCACCATGGACAGCGCATTGCAGTAGTCCAAGCGGGAGATAACCAGAGCATGCACCACTCTGGCCAGACAGTCCGCAGGCAGATAGGGTCTCAGCCTACGTACCAGATGGAGCTGGTAAACAGCTGCCCTGGACACAGATTTGACCTGTGCCTATCATCGATGCCAACATTAGCTCTATAAATCAGGCTAATGGGCGATTCATAATCAATAGTAAATAATGAATGGCTTGCTGTAGCCTATGGGAATAATAATAATAATAATAATAATAATAATAATAATAATAATAATAAAAAATATAGGCCAATTAGGTTCCTCTGATTCATGGGGAATAATGATAAATGACAGGCTCTTGTTTATAGGAATAAGAAGACCACGGGCTGATCAACTTGTGTGATTTGTGGCAATAAAAATAAGATGTTCAAGATAATAATATCAGCAAAACGGACAATGAAACTAAGAGGCAGACAATGAATTTACGGAAGAACGGAAGATGCTTTTTTCTCACATACAGAAGCATTGCACACAGGTTAATCTATTAGCAGGGTTTTAAAAGTGCTTGCAATTTTACAATGAATGGGTGATAGGTGATTTAAATATGTTATAAATGGAAATGCAGTTTGTTGACAAATAATGGAACCAGGGAAGTCAATTTGTTTTGTTTTTGTATTATTTTTGATTATTTTTAGAAAATCAGTTTATTTATTTTATTTTTTAAAAATATGATGATAATATCAAGAATGCAGAATTAGATAAACTAACAGGAAGGATTCGAAACCAGCGGGACCAGAAATTCACGGATGACTGGAGTAAATTTACGGACTATTTGAAAAGTATTTGTGAAGATCAGACGATGTTTATAGGTTTGCAATAAGTTTTGTGAGGACTATTATTGGAAGTATTGCAAAAATGGATTAAGGGGAAGGATGATTTGTTAAGAGATGTAAAGGCAATATAAAGTTTAGAAATGCATAAGAAATGGTTAAAACGGTGGATCATCAGAGGTGCTGATGGAAGTCTAAAAAGAGTGTGTAAGTGATAGGTTTTGTGGTATATTTTATATGTTATATTTTATATGTTTATTTTATTTCATATATGTTTATTTTATTTTTATATGTTTATTTTATATGTTTATTTTATATGTTTATTTTATATGTTAAAATCAATAAAAATTATATTTTTAAAAAATCAACAATGATTTAGCCCAGCTGGCCTCCTCTGGATCTTAGGAACAATAAAAACCTTCTTTTGACCTTGCACACAGAAGAAAAACTGGCAATTTTTGCATTTTGGGCTGTGCAATGCAGTTCCTCCTTGCTAAGGGCGGCGGTGGCAGGCAGGGAGGCAGCTGGGTCTCTGTGGCGCAATCGGTTAGCGCGTTCGGCTGTTAACCGAAAGGTTGGTGGTTCGAGCCCACCCAGGGACGCGGTGGGAAGCTTGCCTTTTTTAATATATATTCCTTTTAATTTCCTTTTTGCAAAAATAAAATAGTAATGCATGCTTCCGTTGCAAGCTGGGGCGCGCGAGATTGCATCAAGGGAGGTTGCTGGGAATATGCATTGGTGGATGGAAAACTAGGGACGCTATAAAAAAATATCTATATATGTGCAGGAAAGGGCAAGGGAGCCTCTGCCAGGAACCAAGATGGCCGCGCCGGCATCGAAGCCGGAAGCAGTTATTTCAAGCACATTTTTATTTTTATTTTGTTTTTTTCCGTTTTTTATTATTTATCATTTTCCTTTTCTCCCCCTTTTTTGTATTTTTCCTTCTGGACATTTGAATGCCACGCTTAATTCTTGCTTTCTCTGTCATTTTTAAAAATGCAACAGAAAATAAAAATAAAAATAAAAAACTTCCCCAAGCTTGATTTACTATAGCTTGGTTTTACTTGAGTTACTATAGCTTGATTTCAAAGAGCTGCTGTATTTCAAGCACATTTTTATTTTTATTTAGTCTTTTTCGTTTTTTATTATCGTTTTTCTTTTCCCTTTCTTTTCTTTTTCTTTTTGAACATTTGGATGCCATGACGCTTAATTCTTGCTCTCTCTGTCCTTTTTAAGAAATGCAATGGAAAATAAAAATATAAATTAAAAAAAAATAACAATAACAACTTCCCTAAGCCAGTTTGTTAAAATAATGTATTTTGATTTCAAATAATGTCTTTTTAACCTTGCAAAAGCCTGCAGCTGGGAAGGCCTGCGATCCCTCCCCTTCGCCGCTAGGTGGCAGCAGCAGCAACATACAGCAGCAGCAGGCGGCGCCTCCAGGAGCCGGAAGCGGAACCTTTGCAGGGCGGAACTGTGGCGTCGGCGGCTTTGGATCCCCACCCGGAGCGTTTAGGAAGCAGCACCCGCCTGGCTCCGCCCAGGGAGGGAGAAGGTGGCTTGAAGGGCTGCAGAAATGGCGACTTTGGCAGGTGAGGGGGGGGGCTGGGCTGGGGGCTGCGGGGTATTTGGGGGGGGCGTCCCCTGCTGGCTGACCCCCCCCCAGGCAGGCAGGGGGGGTCAAGGGACCAGGAGCTCCCCCCCTTCCAAACTTGAAAGGTCAGCAGCCTCAGATATGCAGATGACACAACTTGGATGGCAGAAAGTGATGATGATAATAATAATAATAATAATAATAATAATAATAATAATAATAATAATAATAATAATAATAATATCATCTCCATGGCAACAGGTGGGCCGCATATGTATTATTTCCATTAGGAAAGCCTTGCACATGCTCCCTCTTGACAAAAAAAGGGGACACCCACCCCAGGCACTGAAAATGTTTAGTCGTTTAGTGGTGTCCACCTCTTGGTGACCCCCTGGACCAGAGCACGCCAGGCCCTCCTGTCTTCCACTGCCTCCCGCAGTTTGGTCAAACTCATGCTGGGAGCTTCGAGAACACTGTCCCACCATCTCGTCCTCCGTCGTCCCCTTCTCCTTGCGCCCTCCATCTTTCCCAACATCAGGGTCTTTTCCAGGGAGTCTTCTCTTCTCATGAGGTGGCCAAAGTCTTGGAGCCTCAGCTTCAGGATCTGTCCTTCCAGTGAGCACTCAGGGCTGATTTCCTTCAGCATGGAGAGGTTTGATCTTCTTGCAGTCCATGGGACTCTCA
Source organism: Podarcis gaigeae (assembly GCF_964106915.1). Taxonomy (NCBI): domain Eukaryota; kingdom Metazoa; phylum Chordata; class Lepidosauria; order Squamata; family Lacertidae; genus Podarcis; species Podarcis gaigeae. The sequence goes on along the minus strand of NC_139696.1, from coordinate 3,454,409 downwards.
AAAGTCTCCTCCAGCATTTTTGGAGGGGGAAAATTGTGTCCTATAGGGCGAAAAATACAGTAATCTCTGGTTTTATTCCCTGATTTATTTGATGACCTCCTTCTACCTCTGTGCAGTTCCTAATTTCTCATCTATTAAAGTCTCTGCGTCCATTTTTAGCTCTGCGAAAAGCCATTTGTATTATCTCTGTGGAATTTAATCCATACTCAACCACTGTCGTTTTATTTCCAGCTTCCCGCTTCGCCCCGCGAGGCCTGTCCCTTTGGAGGTAAGCATGCCTGTGGCAATTCTCACTCTCTTAGAGAACACTGAGCCCAATTCCCCCCCCCCCCCGGCTCTTTGAAGGTAAAGGTATCCCTGACCATTAGGTCCAGTCGTGGTCGACTCTGGGGTTGCGGCACTCATCTCGCTTTACTGGCCGAGGGAGCCAGCGTACAGCTTCCGGGTCATGTGGCCAGCAGGAGTAAGCCGCTTCTGGCGAACCAGAGCAGCGCACGGAAATGCCGTTTACCTTCCCGCCAGAGCGGTACCTATTTATCTACTTGCACTTTGACGTGCTGTCGAACTGCTAGGTTGGCAGGAGCAGGGACCGAGCAACGGGAGCTCACTCCGCCGCGGGGATTCGAACTGCTGACCTTCCAGTCGGCAAGCTCTAGGCTCTGTGGTTTAACCCACAGCGCCACCCCTACGCTTCGGAGCAAAGATGAACTAAACACGCAAAGCGATGCCGTTTTCGGTCATTTAGTAAATGGCAGAAGTGGGGGGGAGGTTTCAAATCCCACTAAGTTCTACTCAGAGTAAACCCACTGGAATTTATGTACATAGGTTAGCAGTGCCCATTGGTTCCAGCGGGTCTCCTCTGAACAGGATGATATTGGGCACAGCAGTTGTTTGAGGAAGTACGTAAATCATTCTGAGCCCTAAAAATAAGACATGCGACCGGTTTTAGACATTTCATTTCTGTTCCCTAAGCAAAGCTAACCCTGCAACACTATACGGGCCGACTCTGAAGCAAGTCAAATGAATGAATCTTGATTTGTGTCCACCATTGGCCGTAGCAATAAAACAACAATATGATATACAAAGAATAGAAATAAAAAGTCAATTATATGAGATACATTTTAGGGTTTTGAATCAATGGTCAAATAGTTGGTCTTATTCTGATTGCCCCAGCATAAAACCGTGCCACCTTTGCTGTCACCTGCTCATCTTGATCTGCCCGGAGAGAGGACACTGGGGCAGGGGCTGGGCGACCCGGAATGGACAATAAAAGAGGAGTGGTAATCTCATTCCTCAAGGCTTTATCAAGAGGGCAAGCCAGAAGAGCATGCGCCACCAATTTGGGACTGCTGTCTCCACAGGGACATAAGCGTTTTTTGTGGGGAATCTTTTGGAATCGTCCCTCAAGTACAGCCGAGGGCAATATATTTAATCTTGCGAGAGTAAAAGCATGTCTATATTTTAGAATTGCTAGGTTATGCAGATAGGGTCACAGATAGTCGAATTGGGCAAAATTTCCTTATTGTGGCTAAGTTGTTCTGATGCTCCATATCATTTAAAGGTAAAGGTAAAGGGACCCCTGACCATTAGGTCCAGTCGTGACCGACTCTGGGGTTGCGGTGCTCATCTTGTTTTACTGGCCAAGGGAGCCGGCGTACAGCTTCCGGGTCATGTGGCCAGCAGGACTAAGCCGCTTCTGGCAAACCAGAGCAGCGCACGGAAACGCCGTTTACCTTCCCGCCGGAGCAGTACCTATTTATCTACTTGCACTTTGTCGTGCTTTCGAACTGCTAGGTTGGCAGGAGCAGGGACCGAGCAACGGGAGCTCACCCCGTCATTGTGGGGATTCGAACCGCCGACCTTCTGATTGGCAAGTCCTAGGCTCTGTGGTTTAACCCACAGCGCCACCCGCGTCCCTCTGCCCCACTAAAGGAGGATGCTATTGCAACTTTGGGTGGGATGATGATTTTGAGCACTGTGCACGAGCCCCGCTTTGCGACCCACAACTTTTCGCTCTCCCCGAACAGGCCGCTTGCGGCGTCCAGCGCACCCGCTCGCTCGCTCCATCAGACGCCCGTGACGGACAGCACAGACAGGTAGGCCGAACCCTGAATACCCCCCTCTTTGCTGGGAAGCCTGGGGGAATTCTATTGTCAAAACCAATTTGGTGTTTCACAACTTTCTGACTAGTTGCATGACCTTAGCCAGACCTAGCAGAGTAAACGCAGAATCCACGGAAGCAATTGGCGACTTGGCTGCAGGCAGGATAGACGAAGCAGGAACCAGGAACTTGTAGTTAGGTGTTTATTATATACAGTGGACAGGAACAGAACATGGATCTTACGCTAGCTCTCTCTGACACGACTCACAACTCCTACACCGACACTCTGAACTCACAAACTATGAACCTCTGAACTAACAGTTAGTAGACCATTAATTATCACTCCCTTGAGAGAGCTTGACCAATCAGGGAGCAGTCTCCATGTCTCTGTTATCACCAGGCAGACTTACTCCTTCAGATTGCCTTCTGGCTGTCTGCCAAACCTTAATTGACTCTGTGTCAGTAGCTGCACATACACAGTTTCCCAACAGATTGCATGGGGCAGGCGGAAAGGAGCTTTGAGAGCCGCCGTGGGGTAGCCACAAACCAGGGAGACCTCGCTTCCAATCGCCTCTCCTCAAGCTCAGTGGGGACCTTGGGCCAGACGTCCGCCTCTCAACTTAGCCTGCCTCGTAGAATTGTAGCATTGGAAGGGGAACCCAGGGGTCATCCAGCCAAACCCCCGGCAATACAGGGGTTGCGGCGAAAGAATCCCTGGCAGATGGCCTTCCAACCTCTGCTTAAAAACCTCTGAGGAAGGAGAGTCCACCATTTTCCCGAAGGAGACTGTTCTGTTATCAAACAGCTCAGGATCTAGGAGTCCTGGTTGACCACAAACTTGACATGAGCCATCAGTGTGAGGCGGCAGCTAAAAAAGCCAATGCAATTCTGGGCTGCATCAATAGGAGTATAGCATCTAGATCAAGGGAAGTAATAGTGCCGCTGTATTCTGCTCTGGTCAGACCTCACCTGGAGTACTGTGTCCAGTTCTGGGCACCACAGTTCAAGAAGGACACTGACAAACTGGAAGGTGTCCAGAGGAGGGCAACCAAAATGGTCAAAGGCCTGGAAACGATGCCTTATGAGGAACGGCTAAGGGAGCTGGGCATGTTTAGCCTGGAGAAGAGGAGGTTAAGGGGTGATATGATAGCCATGTTCAAATATATAAAAGGATGTCACATAGAGGAGGGAGAAAGGTTGTTTTCTGCTGCTCCAGAGAAGCGGACACGGAGCAGTGGATCCAAACTACAAGAAAGAAGATTCCACCTCAACATTAGGAAGAACTTCCTGACAGTAAGAGCTGTTGGACAGTGGAATTTGCTGCCAAGGAGTGTGGTGGAGTCTCCTTCTTTGGAGGTCTTTAAGCAGAGGCTTGACAACCATATGTCAGGAGTGCTCTGATGGTGTTTCCTGCTTGGCAGGGGGTTGGACTTGATGGCCCTTGTGGTCTCTTCCAACTCTAGGATTCTATGATTCTACCACTAGAAAGTTTGAATACGTTGGTTCGGGTCCTTGCTGGCTCCTTCTCCCATGGGACAACTGCCCTTCCAATATTTGATGATGGATCTCCTATCTCATATGCTTCTCTAAGATTATTTATATCCTGCTTTCCACTCACGTAGGTCTCAAAACGACCTCCAACAACGATAACATTTAAAACTCACAAATTTTTAAACACCAAGAATTTTATATCTCCACCCAAAAACATCTGAGATCCATCCAGGGCGATGCAAAGGCCACTGGGAATAAAACAGTTTGACCGGACATCTGAAACTCCAGTAGGGATGGGAGTCTCCTTGCTGGACTCTCTGCCTAACTTGTCCCTGCCTAATTTCTTGTGGGAGGGAGTTCCATAGGTCTGTGCAGCCGATACCGGAATTTGCACCCAGCTCTTGTTCATGCGGGACTCCAGTCAGAAACCAGCAAGGTTGGAGTGATAACAAGAGCCATGAAACTGGGTTCTAAGGGGGTCGTCTAGCCCGAACCCTGTGATTCCTCAGCAGGGAACGGTGCCCTGATGGTATCCTTTCCTCCGTAGTTCTGCTCAGCTTCAGCAGAAGAGCGCCAGCACCGTCGTTCAGAAGAAGTCGTACCTTCCTAGCAGCCGGGGGGAGTACGTCATCACCAAGCTAGACGACTTGGTCAATTGGGCTCGGCGGGTGAGTGGCAGCTTTGCGGGAATTATTATTATTATTGTTATTATTATTATTATTATTATTAAAGGTAAAGGGACCCCTGACCATTAGGTCCAGTCGTGACCAACTCTGGGGTTGCGGCGCTCATCTCGCTTTATTGGCCGAGGGAGCCGGCGTACAGCTTCTGGGTCATGTGGCCAGCAGGACTAAGCCGCTTCTGGAGAACCAGAGCAGCGCACGGAAACGCCGTTTCCCTTCCCGCTGGAGCGGTACCTATTTATCTACTTGCACTTTGATGTGCTTTCGAACTGCTAGGTTGGCAGGAGCAGGGACTGAGGAACGGGAGCTCACACTGTTGTGGGGATTCGAATGGTGAGGGGTCCCTTTACCTTTACATTTACCTTTACCTTTACCAGTAAGAACAACAACAATTTATTCTTATTATTGCCCAGTAATAATTTGTAATTGTGGGTTATACCATAGAGCCTAGGACTTGCCGATCAGAAGGTCGGCGGTTCGAATCCCCGCAATGACGGAGTGAGCTCCCATTGCTCGGTCCCTGCTCCTGCCAACCTAGCAGTTCGAAAGCACGTCAAAGTGCAAATAGATAAATAGGTACCGCTCCGGCGGGAAGGTAAATGGTGTTTCCGTGCGCTGCTCTGGTTCGCCAGAAGCGGCTTAGTCATGCTGGCCGGAAGCTGTACGCCGGCTCCCTCGGCCAATAAAGCGAGATGAGCGCCGCAACCCCAGAGTCGGCCACGACTGGAGCTAACGGTCAGGGGTCCCTTTACCTAGTGGCTCATATCTCAATGCTGAGCGTCTCGTCTCTGCCTGCAGAGCTCCTTGTGGCCGATGACCTTCGGCTTGGCTTGCTGCGCCGTCGAGATGATGCACATGGCTGCCCCTCGCTACGACATGGACCGCTTCGGTGTGGTCTTCCGAGCCAGTCCCCGCCAAGCCGACGTCATGATCGTGGCGGGAACGCTCACCAACAAGATGGCACCCGCCCTCCGGAAGGTAGGCCGGGTAGAATCCGAGAGGTTGCCCTTTCAGGGACGATGGGAGACGTTGGTTTGGCCCGAGGGCCGTATTCGCTTCCGGGGGGCCGCCTGCCAGCAGAGGGCAGGGCCAAAGGCGAAATGTTTCAAACGCTTTTTAATTTTGGTTCCTCTTGTTTTGCTTCTGTTGGGGTTGGTTAAATGTTTAGTTGGGGCTGGTAGTTGTTTTAACTTGGGCATAACTGTAAACATTATTATTATTATTATTATTATTATTACTACTACTACTACTACAGTGGTACCTCGGGTTAAGTACTTAATTCGTTCTGGAGGTCCGTTCTTAACCTGAAACTGTTCTTAACCTGTAGCACCACTTTAGCTAATGGGGCCTCCTGCTGCTGCCGCGCTGCCGGAGCACAATTTCTGTTCTCATTCTGAAGCAAAGTTCTTAACCTGAAGCAATAATTCTGGGTTAGCGAAGTCTGTAACCTGAAGCGTCTGTAATCTGAAGCGTATGTAACCCGAGGCACCACTGTATTATTATTATTATTATTATTTCTGTAGCCCTGCCACTCTGGGCAGCTTACAGCATATATAAAAACATAATAAAGCAAACATTTTAAAAACTGAATATCTTATACAGATTATAAATAAACCAATAAAACTATAGAAACTAATAATAATGATGATCCCTAGAAGGGAACACGGCCGTTGGGCAGAAGCTATTATTATTATTATTATTATTATTATTAGTTTGTATTGATTTATTGGTGTGTTTATAATCTGTACAGTCGTACCTTTGATATCCTGTGACATTTTTAATGTGTGTGTTTTTGGCGGCGGCGGGGGGCGTTGTTGCTGTTTTAACAATTTATTTTGCGCTTCTATCTTGTGTTTCCACCCTGTGTGCCACCCTGAGATCGTAGGATGAAGGGCGGTGTACAGATTCAATAAATAAAAATAAACTTTGAACATGGCAGACTTACTAAGCTTTGCAGATCCAGGTCTCTGCAACTCATTTTGACTCCAGAATACAAGAATTGACTCCAGAATTCTTTGTTTCGACAGGTGTACGATCAGATGCCTGAGCCACGCTACGTAGTCTCCATGGGCAGGTAAAGAAAAATGGAAATATTTTTTTCCTATTGTCGTCGTGGAAAGTGGGTGCCCTTTGTAATCATTTTTCAAGCTTATAACCTCCATTCATCTCCCTGCCGCTGGTTGTCGCCCGTGATTTGAACTCTAGGCTTTGATGTGCTTTTGCTGCTGTCTCTACTGAATCTTTCCTCCTCCTGCAAAACGCACTTCCTGACGTTTCCGTGGAGAGGGAAACGTTTAAACTGACATATCCCAAAATCATGGGTCACGGGTGGCGCTGCGGATTAAACCACAGAGCCTAGGACTTGCTGATCAGAAGGTCAGCGGTTCGAATCCCCGCAACGGGGTGAGCTCCTGTTGCTCGGTCCCTGCTCCTGTCCACCTAGCAGTTTGAAAGCACATCAAAGTGCAAGTAGATAAATAGGTACCGCTCCGGCAGGAAGGTAAACGGCGTTTCCATGCGCTGCTCTGGTTTGCCAGAAGTGGCTTAGTCCTGCTGGCCACATGACCCGGAAGCTGTACGCCGGCTCCCTTGGCCAGTAAAGCGAGATGAGCGCCGCAACCCCAGAGTAGGTCACGACTGGACCTAATGGTCAGGGGTCCCTTTACCTTTACCTTTTATCCCAAAATCAGTAGTACCACCTCTGGGGGGGGGGTGGCTAGGGGTGCGAATCAGATTTCGAAAAGCTGGCATCACGGGATAAAAGTTCATCCGTTTGGTTGAAATAATCAAATTTAAATAGTTTAAACTGGATTTTGAACACGTGCAATCAACCAATTCTGTTTGGAATTTCATCGCACTGTTATCGTTCTTTGTGGGCTGTGCAAACTGCTATTCCAAATAACGTTTTTTAATAGGTTCGGGAGCACTGAGGGCGGGTTTGCGGCACCAAAAAGATGGCTGAAATAGTGAACAATAGGTTGGCTAAAACATTGGACTGCCCTCTATTGGTTTTTTGTCCTGTTATTTTTCAGCTGTGCTAACGGTGGCGGCTACTACCATTACTCTTACTCGGTGGTTCGTGGCTGTGACCGGATCGTGCCGGTGGACATCTATGTCCCAGGTAAACAAGACGACGTGCGTCACGGGGGGTTTGGACTAGATGACCATTGGGGGGGCTACAGTTCTCCGATTTTGCTAGCTGCCTCTCCTTGGCTGCTCTTCCTCTGCTTGCAGCCGCTTCAGACTCCCATCAGCCCAAGACACGGAGTGGCTGGTGATGGCTTTGGACTTGAGATCTGGCCTCATTGAAGAGTCATTTTGGACTCACAGCTGTCCATGGAGGGGCAGGTCAGTTCTGTGTGCAGGGCAGCTCCATCTGGGACGCAGGATGAGACCCTCCCTGCCCGCAAACTGTCTGGCCAGAGTGGTCCATGCTCTGGTTATCTCCTGCTTGGACTACTGCCATGCGCCCTCCGTGGGGCTACCTTTGAAGGTGACCCGGAAAATACAACTAATCCAGAATGCGGCAGCTGGACTGGTGACTGGGGACGGCCACCGAGACCACATAACACCGGTCCTGAAAGACCTACATTGGCTCCCAGGACATTTCCGAGCACAATTCAAAGTGTTGGTGCTGACCTTTAAAGCCCTAAACAGCCCAGTATCCCTGGAGGAGCATCTCCACCCCCATCGTCCACCCCGGACACCGGGGTCCAGCTCCGAGGGCCTTCTGGCAGTTCCCTCCCTGCGAGTTGTGAGGTTTCAGTGGTACCTCGGGTGTTAACCTTAATTCGTTCCGGAGTTCTGTTCTTAACCTGAAACTGTTCTTAACCTGAAGCACCACTTTAGCTAATGGGGCCTCCTGCCGCCGCCGCGCAATTTCTGTTCTCATCCTGAAGCAAAGTTCTTAACCCGAGGTACTATTTCTGGGTTAGCGGAGTCTGTAACCTGAAGCGTCTGTAACCTGAAGCATATGTTACCCGAGGTACCACTGTACAGGGATCCAGGCAGAGGGCCTTCTCGGTGGTGGCGCCCGCCCTGTGGAATGCCCTCCCATCAGACGTCAAGGAAATAAGCAACTATCTGACTTTTAGAAGACATCTGAAGGCAGCCCTGTTTAGGGAGGTTTGATGTTTCATAATTTTCCAGGAGCCACCCAGAGTGGCCGGGGGAAGCCAGTCCGATGTGCTGCGTATACAAAACAGATCATTATTGCTATTGTTATCCCTTAGGGTCTTGGGCTCAGGATACTTTCCAACTTTACGATTCTATTATCATTATGCATTACAAGGGCTGTTCCGGCCTGGACAACCGCCTTGCCTCTGCCCTGTGATGGTCTGACTGTGAACCCCCTTCTTCGCAGGTTGCCCCCCAACAGCCGAAGCTCTCCTCTACGGGATCCTGCAACTTCAGCGCAAGATCAAGCGGGAAAAACGACTCCAGATTTGGTACCGGAAGTAGCGACGGCAGGTCGGCTGGTGGCCCCGAAAGCGACGGTGGCGCACGTGGTTTAGCGCATTTTGCACACGGCTTTCTCTACAAGTTTGCATTTATATAGAGAGATAAACAGAGTACATTGGTTTGGTGGCCTGTCTCTTTTCACAGAGTAATCAAGGGCTTCTCGCAGGGAGGGAAGCGCCAGAAGGCCCTCGGAGCTGGACCTCAGTGTCCGGGCAGAACGATGGGGGTGGAGACGCTCCTTCGGGGATACTGGGCCATTTAGGGCTTTAAAGGTCAGCACCAACACTTTGAATTGTGCTCGGAAACGTACTGCAAAAGCACCCAGGTTTTGAGATTCAAAAGGATCAGGAGAGACATCCCCCTTCTCCTCCCCCAACCAATAAATAAATAAATTGATATGGGCATTTGTGCCTTATATTTCCCTGCCAAAATGCAGAATTTGGAATTAAATTTGCGGCTGGGGAGGAGATCGAGTGAACATTTATTCTTTATAGCCTGTCCATCTGGCTGGGTTTGCCTAGCCACTCTGGGCGGCTACCAACAGAATAATACTAATAATAATAATAAAGTGATAAAACATCAGACATTAAAAACTTCCCTAAACAGGGCTGCCTTCAGATGTCTTCTAAAAAAAGTAAAGGTAAAGGTACCCCTGCCCGTACGGGCCAGTCTTGACAGACTCTGGGGTTGTGCGCCCATCTCACTTAAGAGGCCAAGGGCCAGCGCTGTCCGGAGACACTTCCGGGTCACGTGGCCAGCGTGACAAAGCTGCATCTGGCGAGCCAGAGCCGCACACGGAAACGCCGTTTACCTTCCCGCCGGAGCGGTACCTATTTATCTACTTGCACCCGGAGGTGCTTTTGAACTGCTAGGTTGGCAGGCGCTGGGACCGAGCAGCGGGAGCGCACCCCGCCGCAGGGATTCGAACCGCCGACCTTTCGATCGGCAAGTCCTAGGCGCTGAGGCTTTAACCCACAGCGCCACCTGCGTCCCTTATTATTCTTCTAAAAGTCAGTTTATTATTTCCTTGACATCTGATGGGAGGGCGTTCCACAGGGAGGGTGCCACCACCGAGAAGGCCCTCTGCTTGGTTCCCTATAACTTCACTTCTCGCAGGGAGGGAACCGCCAGAAGTCCCTCGGAGCTGGACCTCAGTGTCCAGGATGGACAATAGGGGTGGATACACTCCTTCGGGTATACTGTGCTCAGAAATGTACTGGGAGTCAATGTACGTCTTTCAGGACCGGTGTCATGTGGTCTCGGCAGCCATTCCCAGTCCCCAGTCTAGCTGCCACATTCTGGATTAGTTGTAGTTTCTGGGTCACCTTCAAAGGTTTGAGGCATACAGTGGTACCTCGGGTTAAGTACTTAATTCATTCCGGAGGTCCGTTCTTAACCTGAAACTGTTCTTAACTTGAAGCACCACTTTAGCTAATGGGGCCTCCTGCCGCCGCCGCGCCGCCGGAGCACGATTTCTGTTCTCATCCTGAAGCAAAGTTCTTAAACTGAAGCACTATTTCTGGGTTAGCAGAGTCTGTAACCTGAAGCGTATGTAACCTGAAGCGTATGTATCCCGAGGTACCACTGAATTACCATCATGAGGACTACCAGCATGAGTTTGACCAAACTGTGGGAGGCAGTGGAAGACAGGAGTGCCTGGTGTGGTCTGGTCCAGGGGGTTACGATGTGTCGGACATGACTAAACAGCACCATCATGGGGACTAGAAGCTTTTCTTTTTAAAAGCAGAAGTTGAGGTTCTAGGAACACTAACGCACACACAAACACACACACACAAACACACCCCATTCACACATTTTGCAACTGGTGGCTTTGGGCCAGTCGCTAGCTCTCTGCCTAACCTACCTCTCAGGGTTGTTGTGAAGATTAAATGAGGGAGAAAAGAACTAAGCACTCTGACTCGAGGTCCTTTGTTGGGATATAAATGTGAAACTGAGAGCAAGAGCGGGATGAGACCCAGCATTGTTCGGGTCGACTTTCGGAAGGCAGCCTGTTTGCTCAGGGGATAAAAGTTTGTGCTTTGGAGGCAGGAAGCCCCGGGTTCAAACTCTGGTTAAAAAAGGTAAAGGGACCCCTGACCATTAGGTCCAGTCGTGGCCGACTCTGGGGTTGCGGCGCTCATCTCGCTTTATTGGCCAAGGGAGCTGACGTACAGCTTCCGGGTCATGTGGCCAGCAGGACTAAGCTGCTTCTGGCGAACCAAAGCAGCGCATGGAAGCGCCGTTTACCTTCCCACCAGAGTGGTACCTATTTATCTACTTGCACTTTGACGTGCTTTCGAACTGCTAGGTTGGCAGGAGCAGGGACCGAGCAACGGGAGCTCACCCCTTCGTGGGGATTCAAACCGCCGACCTTCTGATCGGCAAGCACTGGGCTCTGTGGTTTAACCACAAATTATTACTGGGCAATAATAAGAATAAATTGTTGTTGTTCTTACTGGTAAAGGTAAATGTAAAGGTAAAGGGACCCCTGACCATTAGGTGCAGTCGTGGCCAACTCTGGGGTTGTGGCGCTCATCTCGCTTTATTGGCCAAGGGAGCCGGCGTACAGCTTCCGGGTCATGTGGCCAGCATGACTAAGCCACTTCACCCCGTCGGGATTCGAACTGCCGACCTTCTGATCGGCAAGTCCTAGGCTCTGTGCTTTAACCACCCGCGTGCCTTTAAAAAGAGGCAGGTGTAAAAAAGACCTGTTTGGGGAGCTGCTGCCAGACAGAGTGGTCATCAGCAGGCTGCATGGACCAATCGCCTTCCTTTAGAGCAGGGATCGGCAAGGTTTATCTTGCATGGGCCAGATCGGTCCCAGCCGCAATTTCCGTCGTCTGCGCAGACGCAGACGCAATTTCCAGCGCACGAGCGGGCAGCTCAGTTCGGGGGCCGGTCAAACAACACCCGCGGGCCGCTTCCGGCCAGTGGGCCTTAGGTTGCTGACCCCTGCTTTAGAGCCTTGTTACAGCGCTGGCGCTGTGGGTTAAACCACAGAGCCTAGGACTTGCCGATCAGAAGGTTGGTGGTTTGAATCCCCACGACGGGGTGAGCTCCCGTTGCTCGGTCCCTGCTCCTGCCCGCCTAGCAGTTCGAAAGCACATCAAAGTGCAAGTAGAGAAATAGGTACCGCTCCGGCGGGAAGGTAAACGGCGTTTCCGTGCGCTGCCCTGGTTCGCCAGAAGCGGCTTAGTCCTGCTGGCCACATGACCCGGAAGCTGTACACCGGCTCCCTCGGCCAGTAAAGCGAGATGAGCGCCGCAACCCCAGAGTCATCCATGACTGGACCTAATGGTCAGGGGTCCCCTTACCTTTACTACAGCAGCAGAAGATAGGCTGGTGAGTTATACGTAGCCAGACTACTGATCCATCCAGCTTAGTACGGTCTACACTGGCTGGCAGCCGTTCTCCCGCATGGAGATGTCGGGGATGGAACCCGGCGCCTTCCACAGGCCACGCAGGTGCTGAGCTGAAAAGCCATGTGCCTAGTCCTCATGGTTCTGAACTGAGAGGCAAATTTGAACAGGAGTCGGCCTTGCGCCGAATCAGACCAGGACCCCATCTATCTAGAAGGACAGGCAGGGGCTGTGTGGGGTTTGCAGTCAGAGAAGGGTCTACCGCAGCCCTGCTTACGGAGACGCCACCGGAGGGATCGATCCACGGACCTTCTGCATGCGTTGTCTGCACCCGAGTTACACCCAGTTTGCCGTTCGGCAGAGATGAAAAGAGACAAGGCAACGTGGAAAAGAATTCTCTTGATCGACAGAACATTTTTTGGGCTAAAGGGCTCGTGTCCATGTGCCCAGAGGCTCGAAAACCGAGAGGCCATCTCTCTCCCTGATTTCTGTTTGGCCACAAAAGAGGGGACCGTCTCAGCTGCTCCTGCTGTGGTCAGCATGGCCTTCCTCAGAGAGCTGGCCGGTCGGGGAGCGGGCTGGCAGCTCTACTTGATGAGGGCGGCAGTGATCATTTTGGGGAAGGAGTAGTATCTGCAGTCGGATGGAGGAACGAGGTCCATGACGGCTGTGTGGATGTTCTCCTTCTTGAAACCGGCCTCCACCAGGTGCTCAACCTGCGTTTCCTAAAATGCGGGAGGAAAGCGCCATGAGGAGACCACACAAGACACGCGGTTGTAAAGAACCAGCAGTTTGAATGCGCTATGAGCATCCGACACCAGAGGGTGCCAGAGAGCAGGGAATTTTAAAACACAGTTTTCCATAGAGATTTTTTTTTTCTTAAAACGATCCAAGGAAGAGGAATGGCGATGAGAGCCGTTTAAATCTATGGGGTGGGTCTACTTGCGGGAGCAAGTAGAATTCGCACAGATACAGAGCTCTTGTTCCCTGGCCTCCACCCGCCTGCAAAGCCCTCCCTCGCTCTCACCTGAAACATCTTCTCGATGTCCGAATACTTGTTCTTGAGGAGGTCTCCCCAAGAGGTCAGGTTGCAGTAGGTGAGGACCCCTCCGGGCTTCAGGAGGCGGTAAGCATGGCCCTGCAGGAGAGGAGGGAGGGATGGGAGTTATGGCAGACTTTATGGGGCTCTTCCCCCCCCCCCCCAGGATGCCTTGCTGGGGTTTTTTGTCCTGGAAAGGTTGGGGGTCCCTGCTGGTTGCATCCCTGTACAGTGGTGCCTCGCAAGATGAAATTAATCCGTTCCTCAAGTCTCTTCGTCTAGCGGTTTTTTCGTCTTGTGAAGCAAGACCATTGACGGCTTAGCGGATTAGCACTATTAGCGGCTTTTAGCGGCTTAGTGGATAAGCAGATAAGCGGCTTAGTGGCTTAGAAAAAGGGGGGGAAACCCCCGCAGGAACTCGCAAGACATTTTCGTCTTGCAAAGCAAGCCCATAGGGAAATTCGTTTTGCGAAGCGCCTCCAAAACGGAAAACCCTTTCGTCTAGCGGGTTTTCCTTCTTGCGAGGCGTTCGTCTTGCGGGGCACCACTGTATCTGAAGTTAGGAATGTTATAAGAAAAAAAGCCCTGCTCCTTTTCCCTTATGGGGTACCCAAGAGCGTATAGAGAGTCCTTTTGTAGGTTCTGTGTTCGTAAAAGGACCCCTGACCGTTACGTCTAGTTGTTACCGACTCTGGGGTTGCTGCGTTCATCTTGCTTTATTGGCCGAGGGAGCCGGCGTACAGCTTCCGGGTCATGTGACCAGCAGGACTAAGCCGCTTCTGGCGACCAGAGCAGCGCATGGAAATGTCGTTTACCTTCCTGCCGGAGGGGTACCTAATTTATCTATTTGCACTTTGATGTGCTTTCGAACTGCTAGGTGGGGAGGAGCAGGGACCGAGCAACGGGAGCTCACCCCGTCGCGGGGATTCGAACCGCCAACCTTCTGATCGGCAAGTCCTAGACTCTGTGGTTTAACCCACAGCACCACCCGCATCCCTTAACCACGTCTGTTGGTAGGAGAAAATAAAAGAGGCAAACCAGAGCATATTGAGAAGCAAACCAGCTAGGAAGCCTAATCTTTTATTAAAGCTGTTGCAACAGGGAGAGAGGTGGAGGACCCAGGAGAAAGCTGTGCCTGCCCTTATATGGACTTTTGCACTGCCCACCCTGGAACCCAAGACCGCCCCTCCATACATCATACATACATCACGGAAGGGGGTAGCCCAAGACCAATGCCTAGTACATCAGAGAAGAGGCGGACTACAACAGAAATCCGAGTGCCTTGTTTTTATCCTGTCTGCCAGGTTACCTGATTGAATTTCCTGGGCATGCTGGCCACTCTTTTGTTATGATGACTACTCAATTCCTGAATCCAGGTCACAGGCTCACCCTATTCATACCTTAAATGTGCCCTTGAGACAGGATTTGTGAGCAAAGAGACAATGGGGAGGCTCCCCATTTCCTTTGACCTTGCAGAGAAATATCTGAGGTCATTTGGGAGAGACAAAATGGTTTCAGAACTTTTTTCTGTACTGTATTAAATTTAGAAGAACTGGCAGGCATGATTTAAGACTTTCGAAAAGAAAGAAGGACAATAAACGAAAAACAGATTAAAACTCGCATCACATGATTTCAGCCAGTGCCGAATTTACGTATAAGCTAAACAAGCTATAGCTTAGGGCCCCACTCTCTTGGAGACCCCCCCAAAAAATATACTTCTTCTTAATTGTATTTCAGTTCAACAATTACTTGGATAAAATACATATTTTGTTATGTGCAAATGGCTTTAGATACCTATTAGGTCCATAAATTACCATCTAGCATGTATTCAACACAAAAAAGAGGGACGATTTGTTGTTGACAAAGGACAGCTGGGCGTATAAAGGGCCCGCCTATATTCGCGGCTGCCGTGCTGAGCTGCTGGATTTCAAAACTGACCGCCCTGCAATCACCAGCAACAAAGGGAAAGCCACGGTGCCTGTTGATACCTTCCCAGGAACTGCCAGGGAGCGCTCAAAAAATACTCTTGATCATTCCTGCCCTGAAGGGCTTACTTTTGGGTTTGCGATATTTCTTTAGGAAGCCGCCTCGCTTTTTGCAATGCCGTCAGTGGCGTAGCGTGGGGGGTGCAGGGGGGGCCAGCTGCACCGGGCGCAACATCGGGGGGGGGCGTGCTCGCCGCCTCCGGAGTTGCCGAAGAGCCTCGGGCGCAGGCTGTAGCAGAGCCCCATGTCTTGTGGAACCGACGAGCTGTGCCCGCGTCCGGGCTGAAGGCGTCCGGCAGGCAGCGGCTCTCAGTGCTCGCCGCGCGTCAGGGCCACGGAGGGCGCGCCAGGCTGCCCCTCCTCACAGCCCCGCCGCCGCCGCTGCTGCAGCAGCTGCTGGGCCATGTTGCATTTTCCTCGCCTCTCTGCCCTCCTCCTTCTCCGGGCAAGCGGCGGCGTCATTTGGGCGGCAGCGCCAGCGGCAACTCGCCTCAGATCACCTGACATGGACCCGCCGCCTCCGCCGTGGCTACCGTACCGTAAATACCCCAGCCCAGGCAGCAGCAAGAAGAAGCTGGCAGCGGCGGCAGGTTAGGGGTTAGGGGCGCAAATTACTTGCCTTGCCCCGGGTGCTGACAACCCACGCTACGCCACTGAATGCCGTCATGCCTTACCTTGATGAAGCTGAACTGGTGAGTGTGCCAGGTTTCGGCTGAGAGAGGGTAGGTGTCGTAGAGGATTCCTAGAGGTTGCAGGAAAGAAACAGGACATAATCATCATCATCATCATCATCATAATTTTTATTTATACCCCGTCCTCCCCAGCCAGTGTTGAAAAGGCCCTGGCTCTGTTTGAAGCTAATCTAACTTCCTTAGGGCCCGGGACCACTAGGGTGTTGCTATATATGGACCTTGAGGCCCTCCGTGGGGCATACCGGAAAAGGCGGTCCCATGGGTATGAGGGTCCTAGGCCGGGAAGGGCTTTAAAGGTCAAAACCAGCACCTTAAATCTGTTCCTGTACTCCACCAGGAGCCAGTGCAGCTGGAAAAGCACTGGGTGAATATGCTCCCATGGCAGAGACCCCGTGAGGAGCCTCGCTGCAGCATTCTGCACCCGCTGGAGTTTCTGAGACAGCTTCAAGGGCAGCCCCGCGTAGAGCGAATTACAGTAGTCTAGCCTGGAGGTGACCGTCGCATGGATCACTGTGGCCAGGTTGGGGTGGGAAAGGTAGAAGAGTTTACTTCGCCAACTTAGGAGTCTCCCACACCTAAAGCAAAAGGTGGACTTCTTTATTCCAGAGGTGGGGAAACATCTGGCCCCCGGACGATGCTGAGCTACAGCTCCCATCAGCCAAAACAAGCATGGCCAATGGCAAGGGAGGATGGGAGTTCATAAAAATCATTGGAGGGAAGGGGTGGTTTTTTAAAATTGGGATAATGTTGTTGTTGTTGTTTATACCCCACTCATCTGGCTGGGTTTCCCCAGCCACTCTGGGCGGCTCCCAACAGAATATTAAAAATACGATAAAACATCAAACATTAAAAACTTCCCTAAGCAGGGCTGCCTTCAGATGTCGTCTAAAAGTCAGGTAGTTGTTTATTTCCTTGACATCTGACAGGAGGGCGTTCCACATGGCAGGCGCCACCACCGAGAAGGCCCTCTGCCTGGCTCCCTGTAACCTCATGTCTCGCAATGAGAGAACTGCCAGAAGGCCCTTGGAGCTGGACCTAAGTGTCGGACGATGGGGGCGGAGATGCTCCTTCAGGTATACTGGGCCGTTTAGGGCTTTCAAGGTCAGCACCAACACTTTGAATTGTGCTTGGAAACGTCCTGGGAGCCAATGCAGGTCTTTCAGGACCGGTGTTATAGAGTCCTGGAGGCCGCTCCCAGTCCCCAGTCTAGCTGCCGCATTCTGGATTAGTTGCAGTTTCCGGGTCACCTTCAAAGGCAGCCCCATGGAGAGCGCATTGCAGTAATCCAAGCAAGAGATAACCAGAGCATGCACCACTCTGGCCAGACAGTCTGCGGGCAGGGAGGGTCTCATCCTGCGTACCAGATGGAGTTGGTAGACAGCTGCCCTGGATACAGAACTGACCTGCGCCTCCATGGACAGCTGCGAGTCCAAAATGACTCCCAGGCTGCGCACCTGGTCCTTCAGGGGCACAGTCACCCCATTCAGGACCAGGGAGTCCTCTATACCTACCTGCCCCCCAAAAAACTGTACAGCAAATACAACAGGAATTGGGAACTGGGTGTGAATTAATGGATACACAGTAAGAAAAGAAATGTGGGGTTTTATTTTAATATATGATCACAGCAGAGAGACTCTTGTTCAGAAGACAGGAAAACTTAGTATTGTCTTATTCTGGAATTCAAAAGCATTTCTGCCTCCAACTAGGAGGCAGAGCATAGCTTCCATTGATGGCCTTTCCCCTCCATTAATTTGTCTAATCCCCTTTTAAAGCCATCCAAGTTGGCCGTGATTGCCTACTGTGGCAGGGAGTTCCACAGTTTGCGCGGGGCGAAGAAGGGCTTTATTTGACCCATCCTGAATCTCCCAGCTTCTTCAGCTTAATTGGACACCCACCAGTTGTGGGGTCATGAGAGAAAGGGGGGAAACCTTTTTATCTCTTGCTTACCGTTGAAATGTTCGTCGGGCAAGGTGGGGACGACGTCCTCCCACAACCCCTTCAAGGGAACGACCTTGGGACCAGAGCAGAGGAGAGGACGTTAATGACTGACCACTCAACTGACTCAGCAGCTGGGAATCGGCTCAAAAACATTTGCTCAAATCCTCTCGGTTTGCAGTTTAACCTGGTTTGGTTGTTTGGGCCAGAGAGGGGCTGTTGGAGAGCAAAGAAAACTCAAAAGAAGAAATAAAATCAGGAAAACATTCTTAAAATTTGTACCTTGGTTTTCGAACAGCTTACCGTATTTTTTGCTCTATAAGACTCACTTTTTCCCTCCTAAAAAGTAAGGGGAAATGTGTGTGCGTCTTATGGAGCGAATGCAGGCTGCACAGCTATCCCAGAAGCCAGAACAGCAAGAGGGATTGCTGCTTTTGCTGCGCAGCGATCCCTCTTGCTGTTCTGGCTTCTGAGATTCAGAATATTGTTTTTCTTGTTTTCCTCCGCCAAAAACCAGGTGTGTCTTGTGGTCTGATGCGTCTTATAGAGTGAAAAATACGGTAGTTCCTGAACATTTTGGCTCCCGAACGCCGCAAACCAAGAAGTGACTTGGTTTGTGAACTATATTTTGGAAGCCGAATGTCAGATTGGCTGCAGGAGCTTCCTGCATCCAATCAGAAACCGCACTTGGGTTTCCGAACATTTTGGACTTCCGGAAAGGATTCTGTTCGACTTCCAAGGTACAGCAGTACTGCCGTTAATCCGCAGATTCAATCACAGGCCTCTTGGTAGGAGGTGTGCCAGCCCCTCCGGGAATCACGTCTACATTGCAAACTTTAAACCGCTTCGTCTTTTGCAGGCCGGGCTTGGGTTTGAGGGTGCGTGGGGAAAAATGGATCCTATAAGGGCTTCCGCCCTCTAGACACAAACCTTGAAAAACCACTCTGAGTTTTTAAAATGAAGCATGGAAAGGGAAGAAGGGAAGTTGTTCGATATTCCAGAGTTTGTAAAATGTTTATTTCATATCGCAAAATCGAAATTTTTATGAAAATCATCAAAAGGAAGAAAACCACTATTTAGTTTCTGACTAAACACGAGGTAGGATTCACTGAGTGTGAGAGCAGTTCTGGCCGTGGAATGGGGCTCCCTCAGAAGGTGGTGGACTCCCCTTCGCTGGATGGTTTTCATATATCCTTAAAACCACAACGACTGCCCTTCTTCACTTTCCATGGTTCATTTTGCACATCATAAATCCCTGCATATTTTCCAAAAAAGTATACCATTCAGTATTCCATTATTACATACACCAGAACATATCTGCACTGTTGAATTTATCACAGTGCTGCCAACATTTTCAGGTGTACACAGTTATTACCCATATATTCAATAAACGTTTGAAGGATGTTTCAAGTTGTAAAACAGAAAATGTTCTGTTTTACAACTTGAAACGTTCATTTTAACATCCTTAAAACGTTTATTGAATATATGGTTAATACTGTATTTTTTGCGCTATAAGACTCACTTTTTCCCTCCTAAAAAGTAAGGGGAAATGTGTGTGCGCCTTATGGAGCGAATGCAGACTGCGCAGCTATCCCAGAAGCCAGAACAGCAAGAGGGATCGCTGCTTTCACTGCGCAGCTATCCCTCTTGCTGTTCTGGCTTCTGAGATTCAAAATATATTTTTTCTTGTTTTCCTCCTCCAAAAACTAGGTGTGTCTTGTGGTCTGGTGTGTCTTAAAAAGGTAAAGGTAAAGGTACCCCTGCCCGTACGGGCCAGTCGTGTCCGACTCTAGGGTTGTGCGCCCATCTCACTTAAGAGGCCGGGGGCCAGCGCTGTCCGGAGACACTTCCGGGTCACGTGGCCAGCGTAACAAAGCTGCTCTGGCGAGCCAGCACCAGCGCAGCACACGGAAACGTCGTTTACCTTCCCGCTAGAAAGCGGTACCTATTTATCTACTCGCACTTAGGGGTGCTTTCAAACTGCTAGGTGGACAGGAGCTGGGACCGAAAGACGGGAGCTCACCCCGTCATTGCGGGGATTTGAACCGCCGACCATGCGATCGGCAAGTCCTACGCACAGAGGTTTTACCCACAGCGCCACCCGCGTCCCTATCTGGTGTGTCTTATAGAGCGAAAAATACGGTATATATATAGAGAGAGAGAGAGAATATATGTGTAGATATGTATATGTGTATAGGTGTGTGTGTGTGTGTGTGTGTGTGTGTGTGTGTCTATAACCTGATTCAGCCTTAGGGCTCTTCTGACGTACCTTGTGAGGCTGTGTTTTCGCCCACTCCTTCAGCCGCTGGAATACACCCTCATTGCACTCAATGATCCAGTGCTCTTCAATATTGAACTCCTCGATTTTGGTGGCGGCGATCGCCATGCCGAAACCCACCTCCAGCACCCGGCCCCCTGAGTGGAACACACAAGAGCAAGGAGGTCCGGTTAGCGGCCGCGACTCTTTGAGCGGACCAAGGAGACGGATCGAGCGTAAAATATGCAGAGGGACATTTAAAAGTCCTATCCCACAAGTGTGGGAGAAACAGAAAAAGTTAATGGGCTGCAAAGCCTTTTCTGCAGAGTCAAAGGCTCTTACATTTTGCAGCCTGCATGGTGGCACTGTGGGTTAAACCACAGAGCCTAGGACTTGCCGGTTAGAAGGTCGGCGGTTCGAATCCCCGCAGTATTGGGGTGAGCTCCCGTTGCTCGGTCCCTGCTCCTGCCAACCTAGCAGTTCAAAAGCACCTCAAAGTGCAAGTAGATAAATAGGTACCGCTCTGGCAGGAAGGTAAATGGCGTTTCTGTGCGCTGCTCTGGTTCGCCAAAGCGGCTTAGTCCTGCTGGCCACATGACCCGGAAGCTGTACGCCGGCTCCCTCGGCCAGTAAAGCGAGATGAGCGCCGCAACCCCAGAGTCGGCCACGACTGGACCTAATGGTCAGGGGTCCCTTTACCTTTACAAAGCACAGGAATAAGGCAATTGTGGCTTTCAATGCCTATTCTTTTGGGGTCTGCTGACCCCTTTCCACCTCTTCACCCCCTTTGCACAGAATGAAGCACACGTTGTTTTAAGATAAACAAACCCAGCCAGATGTGCGGGGTATAAATAATAAAATTGTTGTTGTTCTTGTTAAACAAAAATTTTACTTACAATTCAATGCAGGCAGCAAGTGCAGTACGAGCAAGAAAACGTCTCGGGTACGAAATTCAAAAGTTGGCTTCTAAATTGGCTGCCCCCCCCAAAAAAAACCACATGCCTGATCAGTCTGGAAGCAGAGGCCAATCTGAATAAAATATTGGGGAGGCCTAGGTAAGACCTGCCCCACATAACCAATCACAAGATGTGGAGCACGGACACCATTTAAATGGCATTGCCTATCAACTTGGGGGGAGAGGCATGCCCGCCTTAAATATTGCCAGAGGCAAAAGTATGTGGAACAGGCTTGTGTGTTGGCCTTCAGGCTAAATACGAGAAGGCCAGAGTTCACTGCTGTAAGAAAAATCTAGATTTTTTTTGCTCTATCCAAGATAATCTTTCTTCCCCTAGGCCAGGGGTCTGCAAGCCATGTGGCTCTTTTACACCTTTGCCGCGGCTCCGGGGCGGATACTAGCGAGGGGAGGAGGCGCATTGTGTGCCCCAACACTCCCCACTGTGGCGGGCGCTGTACTGGCTGTGACGTCGCATGGGGGCGGTGCGTGTGTTAGTCACGCACCATCCCGACGTCACCTTCCCCCCCACCCGCCTGCCCACTACATTCTAAGGGGCATGTACGCTGGTCACTGCATTGAAAGGGAACATGTACGCTGGTCACTGTTTTGAAGGGGAGTGAAGAACACACACACACACAAAAAGGTAACTTGTTAATTTAACGTTTATTTCTATGAGGAGGAGTAATTCTGAGGGGTCAAACAAAGAAATAATAAAAAAGTGACAAAAAAGTTATTTTAATAATGACAAGTTTTGCGGCTCCCAGTATTTTTTCCTTCGGAAACGGGTCCAAGTGGCTCTTTTTGTCTTAAAGGTTGCAGACCCCTGCCCTAGGGGTCTGCAACCCACGTCTCAGCTTGCAGCTGTTGGGAAAAGCCCGACCCCTGAATCGAACCCGCAGACAAGCGTTTATTTCAGAAGGGGAGATAGTTTGCAGTGTGGCTATTCTTAACTCTGCTGCAACACAAGGAGGTCTCAGGCAGGAAGACCTGGGGTGAGGGGCGGAAAAAGGTTAAAGCACATTCCTTCACTGCTGTGCCCGTGTCCAATAATCCCTGGAATGTTAGCTAAAGGGTGCTGGAAGTTGTAGCTCAAAACCACTCGAATGCCTGTATTACGCAAATCCACTTGGAAAAAAACACATAAAGGTAATAGGCTGTATGTTAACAATTGTAAAGTCATTTACTAGAAGCTACTTCTCAAAATTATAGGGAGGCTGGTGGCGCTGTGGGTTAAACCACAGAGCCTAGGACTTGCCAATCAGAAGGTCGGCGGTCCGAATCCCCACAATGATGGGGTGAGCTCCCGTTGCTCGGTCCCTGCTCCTGCCAACCTAGCAGTTTGAAAGCACGTCAAAGTGCAAGTAGATAAATAGGTACCACTCCAGCGGGAAGATAAACAGTGTTTCTGTGCGCTGCTCTGGTTCGCCAGAAGCGGCTTAGTCCTGCTGGCCACATGACCCGGAAGCTGGACGCCGGCTCCCTCGGCCAGTAAAGTGAGATGAGCGCCTCAACCCCAGAGTTGGCCACGAGTGGACCTAACGGTCAGGGGTCCCTTTACCTTTACCTTACTTCTCAAAATTAGATGCAGCTTCTCATAACGTCAAAGTTAGCATTGTGACATAATATATTAAAATGTAGCTTATTCAGTTAACCACCAAGTCCAGTATGTACAAAATTTCTTCATCTTCTCTTGTATTTTTCTATCTGACGTATCCCTTAGAAGAGTACCATGAAATAGTCTTGTAAGTGTCAAATGAAGATGATAAGGTTGGTAGATTTAAGAAAGTAGCACTGGTAGAGGCACAGGTAGACAAGAGAAGGATTCCTGCATATTCCCCTGTTTCGCCCCAAGGGGCTTCATCAGCTGTGTGTGGTTCTATATCATATAAACACAGAGTTGTAGCGCTGCAGGGTGGGAGCTGAATATGCTTTAGAGTGCAGCTGAATGTGCTTTAGAGTGCAGCCAGAGAGGGAATCCGTTGCCACCAACGCTAGCCCTACTCGGAGGAGACCCACTGAAATTAATGGGACAGACTAACTTTGGAGCATTCCTTCCAATGGGTGCTATTCTGGGGCAGAGGTTATAGCTGGGTACAACCCAGAGTCTTTCAGACAAGGAGTAGCTTAGGATAGGTTGGCAACGTCGAACCAGAAAGGGAACGTCAGGACAGCCTGGTTGCAGGATCAAGCCAAAGGGAGCCCCCATCCAATTCTCACGAGGGGCCGCAAGCACAAGAACAACTCTCCCTTCCTGTGGCAACTGGTATTCGGACGCATTACCGCCTCCTTCCTGTGGCAAGGAGTTCCGTAGTTCAACCCTGTGACGTCCTTTCTTCCGCCTTTCCCGAATCTTGCAATATTCAGCTTACTGGGATGTCCACCAGTTCTGGCCGCTACCGCAAAAGCGGGGAGTTTGGAGCGCTGGCGCGCTATGGCAACAACACCCCTTGAAGGTAGGCTTGCCCACAAACCTCTGATGACCACGACATTGCGATTGAACGTGTCAGGCTGGCACCAGGGAGAGACCGGGTTCCTTTCTCCCAACACTTGGCCCTGAAGCGAACTGGGCTACCTTGCGGGCCAGCTCCTGGCCTCTCAGTGGAATGCAGCGAAACAAAACATACTGTATTTTTTGCTCTATAAAACTCACTTTTTCCCTCCTAAAAAGTAAGGGGAAATGTGTGTGCGTCTTATGGAGCGAATGCAGGCTGCGCAGCTATCCCAGAAGCCAGAATATATTTTTTCTTGTTTTCCTCCTCCAAAAACTAGGTGTGTTTTGTGGTCTGGTGTGTCTTAAAAAGGTAAAGGTAAAGGTACCCCTGCCCGTACGGGCCAGTCGTGTCCGACTCTAGAATTGTGTGCCCATCTCACTTAAGAGGCCGGGGGCCAGCGCTGTCCGGAGACACTTCCGGGTCACGTGGCCAGCGTAACAAAGCTGCTTTGGCGAGCCAGCACCAGCGCAGCACACGGAAACGCCATTTACCTTCCTGCTAGAAAGCGGTACCTATTTATCTACTTGCACTTAGGGGTGCTTTCGAACTGCTAGGTGGGCAGGAGCTGGGACCGAAAGACGGGAGCTCACCCCGTCATTGCGGGGATTCGAACCGCCGACCATGCGATCGGCAAGTCCTAGGCACTGAGGTTTGACCCACAGCGCCACCCGCGTCCCTATCTGGTGTGTCTTATAGAGCGAAAAATACGGTATATATATATAGAGAGAGAGAGAGAGTATATGTGTAAATATGTATATGTGTATAGGTGTGTGTGTGTGTGTATACATACACACACACACACACACCCCTCTATAACCTGATTCAGCCTTAGGGCTCTTCTGACGTACCTTGTGAGGCTGCGTTTTCGCAGCTATCCCAGAAGCCAGAACAGCAAGAGGGATTGCTGCTTTCGCTGCGCAGCGATCCCTCTTGCTGTTCTGGCTTCTGAGATTCAGAATATCTTTTTTCTTGTTTTCCTCCTCCAAAAACTAGGTGCGTGTTGCGGTCTGGTGCATCTTATATAGCCAAAAATACGGTAAATGCACCGTCCTACCTTTCGAAGCGGCCACAGAAGCGAGGGAATGCATGTAAGGGGTCTCCCAGCGCTCCATAACCGGCTTCCCCATGATTTCCAAGTGGGTGTCCGTCGTGTCGTACCCCGCGGCCGCTTCTTTCCAGGAGGGCTTGCAGTTCTCCCCTTCCAGGAAAATTGGTTGGGCGGTTTCGGACAAGGAAGTCATGTTGGCTGGAGCTGGAGAGGCAGAGAGAGAAAGAAATAGAGAGCTGGAGATTTAACAGATCCCAGCAGGCGCCCCCTTGGACTTTAAATAAGTTGGCTTTAAATAGATGAAGCTGGGGGGCGAAGGGGAGGGGAAAACAGCTGACTCTGCATCTCAGGAGTGCTGAGTTGAAAAGGGAAGGGTGATTCCATGCCCCCCTCCTCTCATTTTGCAACGCCCATTTTCCAAATGGGAAAGGAACGAGGGGACACCTGCTGGATAACTCTTGCATGCACTCACCCAGTGGCTGGATTTACGTATAAGCTAAACGAGCTGTAGCTTAGGGCCCCGCTCTCTTGGGGGTTCCCCCAAAAAATTTAAAAGAAAAAAAACTTGGATGTTCATTTCCAAAATATAAGATAAAAAACAAATAAAATAAAACCTGCATCCAGCAACAGTGTTTTGTGTTGTGCAGGCTCCTGTGATGTAAGTCATGGCCCCCGCCTGCTAGCCTGCTCCCTAAAATATCACTGGTTTGCTCCTTTCTATATACAGTGGTACCTCGGGTTACATACGCTTCAGGTTACATACGCTTCAGGTTACATACGCTTCAGGATACAGACTCCGCTAACCCGGAAATAGTGCTTCAGGTTAAGAACTTTGCTTCAGGATAAGAACAGAAATCGTGCTGCGGCGGCGCGGCGGCAGCAGGAGGCCCCATTAGCTAAAGTGGTGCTTCAGGTTAAGAACAGTTTCAGGTTATAAACGAATTAAGTAACCCGAGGTACCACTGTATAGCGTGCCTACATTCGGCATGGACTGATTGCATGTGCAAATGGCTTGAGATACCTAATAGGTCTGTTATGTAGTGAAGTTCCCCCTGGGCCAGCAGGGGGATACTGTAGATAGTTTTCACTCAGGCCTGTAGATAGTTTTCACTCAGGTCCACGTCAGTTATTTTAGGCGGGGAAACTCTGGGTTGTTGTTGCTACAATGTTGACAGCCGGCTGCCTATAAAAGCAGGCCGGCTGAGCTGTTTGCTGTTCAGTTTTCTGTTCCAGCTTACAAAATAAAGAGCTGCTTTGGAGAAATCGCTGTGTCGTCTGCCATGTCTACCCACTATTTAAAAGGTCCATAAATGGCCATTTAGAATATATTCAACACACACACACACAAAAAAAGAAAACAGTGGAAATTTGTTGTTGACAAAGGACGGCTGGACATAGAAAAGGCCCCATTACCTTCAGTAGTTTAGGGCCTCATCAAACCTAAATCCGATTACAGAATAAAAAGAAAAAGAGTTAAACAAAACAATATAATACAATACAAAGACCAAAAAACTACATATAGATAGCAAAACAAAATAAAAACAATTAAAAACACATCCGGTACTTTCAATATCTTATCTTTTCATTTACTTGTTTCAGCGACCTCCTCGCACCTCCCTTTTTTGTATTCCACTTCAATTAACTGTTTCAGCAAATCCTTTCCATCTTCCTCAGGTTTCTGTCCTATAATTTATCTTAACACATTCTGACCTTATTTTTCCCTTTAATCCATTAACAGTCTATTTATATTTAATTCTTGATAACATTTCTGCTAAAGCCATATAACTTCATTCCAACACCTTTCTAACATTCATTAATTTTACAATATTTCTGTAGGTAATCTTTAAATTTCCTCCAATCTTCTTCCACCGGCATCAGACCTAAATCCGGCCCTGCACTCACCCCTACCTGGCAAATCAGGGTTTTGGAAAACCACTGGATCCAGCTCCGCTGGGAATCAATGGTGCCCTATCCTTTTTTCACACGAAGCGACCAGAATTGGACACATATTATCTGTATGATGACATTCATGGCATTGACAGTTTTATTTTCAGCTCCTTTCCCCCAGAGTAGCTGGGGAAACTCAGCCAGATGGGCGGGGTATAAATAAATTATTATTATTATTATTATTATTATTATTATTATGGGATTTGCCTTTGTCACGGCTGCTGCACGCTTGGGTCGACGTCTCCATCAAGACCCCTCAAGGTTTTATTAATGGTCCACGTGAAATATATTTGCTTATTTATTTATTTGCCCCAGTATGCACCAGGTAATTTATACTGGCCCTAAGGAAACGGCCTGAGGGCCACATTTCACTCTGAGCAACTTTATGAGGGCCACCAGAGGCCAAATGAGCCAGGCAATAAATGCATTTATTTTACTTTTTTCCCAGTAGGTTAGTTTCCACGCACATTCATGTACATGTGAGTTCAGGATAAAAGGTGTCTCTGAGCATGGACAGAGTGCCTCCTTTCCTACTAAAAGGCATTTTGTGGGGGGCTGGCACCAAAAGCTTCCTTTCCTTCCCCCTTATAATCTATTTAATCCTCTTAAAACAGACATTCCCTCCCTCACACAAATGGCCTGAAAACTTTCCCTATAATAATTCCATTCTCATTCCCTCAGCCCAACGGACTACAACCCCCATGAAGCCTTGCGGCGGCCAAATACGCTATGTTTCCTCAGCGCATGCGCACCTTTCTCCTCTTCCTGACCCCTCAGGCGGTCGCAAAGACGTGCTCTGCGTGCGAGCGGCTACAAACTACACTTCCCATCATCCTTTAGGAAGGCGAGACGTTTTCTCCGCCCTCCATTAACGAATTCTTTTTTTAAAAAAAACTACACCTCCCATAATGCCTTTCGCGGAAAACCCACCTTGACGAGCAACGCGCGTGCGCGCCGCCTCTTCCTCCCTTCGGCTACCCGCGTCGCCCTCCCGCCCCTGCGGTAAACCCCGTTTAGAACCAGCCAATGGCGAATAGTGGGGTGGAGCGTAGAAAAGGAAAAGAAAGCGACTCGCGCTTTGGCGCAAGCGCAGTGCGGCGCTGTCCGGCCGGGAGCGGCGGTTGGCGGCCGCAGGGGAAACGGGAGGCGAGGGCGCGCGCGCGTGTGCGTGCGTGCCGCTTGCGCATGCGCGCGACGCCCGCTGGCTGCTGCTGCTGCTTGGTCGCCGGGGCCCTCTTGTGTGAGGTAAAATAGGAAAAGCCCCGAGAGAAGGAGGAGGAGAGGCGGCGGCGGCGGCGGAGGAGCCGGAGAGGAAGAAGGAGAAGAGAAGAGAGAGAAAGCCGCCTCAGCAGCAGCCACAACCGCCGCCGCCTCCTCCTCTCTCTCTCCCCCCCCCCTCACACCCCGCTCGGATTCACCTCAGCGCCGGAGGAGGAAGCAGAAAGAGGCAGCGGCGAGAGAGGAGGCGGCGGAGGGGCAGCCGAGCGGGCCCAGGGCCTTCGCGCCCCCGCCATGAACAGCGTGGGGAGCGCCGACGAGATCGGGTGAGGGGGGGGGGGAGGAGGAAGAAAGGCCCTGTCACGTGTGGGGGGGGCAGGGCGAGGGGGGGAGGGGGGTCGCGGGGAGGACACCCCCCTCTGTTTCCACATAGTAGCCTTGTTGTAAGGGGGGGGGAGAGGGAGCCCCCCCAAAAGACCACATTTACTTTTTAGGGGGAAGGCCCTGTCACGTGGGGGGGCAGGGGGAGGGGGGGTCGCGGGGAGGACATCCCCCTCTGTTTCCACATAGTAGTCCTGTTGTAAGGGGGGAAAGAGGGAGCCCCCCCAAAAGGCCACATTTACTATTTAGGGGGAAGGCCCTGTCACGTGGGGGGAAAGTGGGGGTCACTGGGAGGACACCCCCCTCTGTTTCCACATAGTAGCCTTGTTGTAAAGGGGGGGGAGAGGGAGCCCCCCCAAAAAGACCACATTTACTTTTTAGGGGGAAGGCCCTGTCACATGTGGGGGGGCAGGGCGAGGGGGGAGGGGGGTCGCGGGGAGGACACCCCCCTCTGTTTCCACATAGTAGCCCTGTTGTAAGGGAAGGGGGGAAAGAGGGAGCCCCCAAAAAGACCACACTTGGGGGGAAGTGGGGGTCGCGGGGAGGACACCCTCCTCTGTTTCCACATAGTAGCCTTGTTGTAAGGGGGGAAAGAGGGAGCCCCCCCAAAAGAGCACTCTTACTATTTAGGGGGAAGGCCCTGTCACGAGGGGGAGGGGGTCACGGAGAGGACACCCCCCTCTGTTTCCACATAGTAGCCCTGTTGTAAGGGAAGGGGGGGGAAGAGGGAGCCCCCCCAAAAGACCACACTTGGGGGGAAGTGGGGGTCGCGGGGAGGACACCCTCCTCTGTTTCCACATAGAAGCCCTGTTTTAAGGGGGAAAAGAGGGAGCCCCCCCAAAAGGCCACATTTACTATTTAGGGGGAAGGCCCTGTCACGAGGGGGAGGGGGTCACGGAGAGGACACCCCCCTCTGTTTCCACATAGTAGCCCTGTTGTAAGGGAAGGGGGGGAAAGAGGGAGCCCCCCCAAAAGACCACACTTGGGGGGAAGTGGGGGTCGCGGGGAGGACACCCTCCTCTGTTTCCACATAGAAGCCCTGTTGTAAGGGGGGAAAGAGGGAGCCCCCCCCCAAAAGGCCACATTTACTATTTAGGGGGAAGGCCCTGTCACGTGGGGGGAAAGTGGGGGTCACTGGGAGGACACCCCCCTCTGTTTCCACATCGTAGCCCTGCTGTAAGGGAAGGGGGAAAGAGGGAGCCCCCCCAAAAGACCACACTTGGGGGGGAGTGGGGGTCACGGGGAGGGCACCACCTTCTTCCTCTGTTTCCACATAGCCCTCTTGTAAGGGAAGAAAGAGGGAGCCCCCCCAAAAGACCACACTTGGGGGGAGCGGGAAGGCCCTGTCACGTGTGGGGGGGAACAGGGCGAGGGGTAAAGTGAGGGTCACGGGGAGGACACCCCCTCTTCCTCGATGTTTCCCCGTAGTAGCCCTGTTGTAAGGGAAGGGGCGGGAAAGAGGGAGCCCTCCCCAAAAGATCACATTTACTATTTAGGGGGAAGGCCCTGTCACGAGGGGGAGGGCGCCACGGAGAGCCCCCCCTCTGTTTCCACATAGCCCTGCTGTAAGGCAAGGGAAGAAATAGGTAGCCCCCCAAAAAGACCACACTTGGGGGGAAGTGGGGGTCACGGGGAGGACACCCCCTCTTCCTCTGTTTCCACATAGTAGTCCTGTTGTAAGGGAAGGGGGGAAAGAGGGAGCCCCCCAAAATACCACACTTGGGGAGAAGTGGGGGTCACGGGGAGGACACCCCCATTCCCTCTGTTTCCCCTAGTAGCATTGTTGGAAGAGAAGAAAGAGGGAGCCCCCCACCCCCCAAAAGACCACACTTGGGGGGAAGTGGGGCTCACGGGGAGGACACCCCCCTCTTCCTCTATTTTTCCACGTAGTAGCCCTGTTGTAAGGGAAGGGGGGAAAGAGGGAGGCCCCCCCAAAAGGCCACACTTACTATTTAGGGGGAAGGCCCTGTCACGTGGGGGGGGCAGGGCGTGGGGGGGGAAGTTTTCCTATTTTACCTCACACAAGAGGGCCCCGGCGACCTACTTTTTCAGCTATGAGGCAGGAGTTTCTCCAAAGGAACCCCCCCTGCCCCCATGGCCAGCACACTCTTCTCTGTACCCTCTACCCCTTGTCTCTCTTAACCCCTCTGCACTGCAGGGCAAGGTGGGCCAATGGATCTTAAATCTTCTCTATTTTGGGGGTGGGGTTGAAGTTGAGGGTTGGGAGAGGGCCAGTTTGATGGGGGTTGTGAGAGGAGCGGCGAGAAACTCTAGCGAAATGAAATTCCCCCCCCCCCCTGTCTATCTCCCAACCTTTCTCTGTGCCAATATAATTAGCTATTAATTAGGGTGGGGGGAGGGTTGGATTCAAAATAATAATGGGTGGGCAATGTGGGGGTTAAGGCCACAGAAGATGAAAGAGAGAATGGGGTGGGGAGCTAAGTGCACAAATGGATTTCAGGAAAAACGAGAGCCCTGCTTGGTCTGTTTCATCCAAAACCCCACTTTCCACATTACTGAACCAGGTGCTTCCAGAAAGGCACCGTCCAGCCTTTAAACATGGAGGAGGGTTCTCTCTAGGGGGCTGTTGGTCTGTGATTGCTACTTTCCAGATAAGAGAATGGGGATTTGGAGCACAACCTCCAATGGAGAGGTGGCTGCTGTTTGGCCTTGAGACCCCAGTGGGTGGGTTGTATTAGACTAGAGGGCTCCCAGCAGATACGCAAAGATCTGTCTCCTGGATTATTGGATGGTGGAGCAGACATGGCAGCGAAAGGTTCTTGGGCTCCATTCCTTCCAAAACACACAGGGAGGTGATTCAACTGTTGAGGACGTGTGTTGGTGCATATAGTGATAACACTGTTGGGGATAATACTTGTCAGGTGCTCTTAAATTACTCCTTAGGTAATATGTGGATATAGATCAAGATTGTAGTGAGATTGTGGGCTCATATCCAGCTCCCTAATCAGTTCAGAGGCCCAGACCATTTGTAGCCCTCTGACATGGGTTTTGGGGCTCCTCTCACAACACACACACCCCAAACCCCCACATCCTCTGACATCCTGTTTGCTGCCTTTTGGGTGATGGGTTTCTAGCTTGGCAGTAGAAATCTAAGGCTGTGGAGCAGCTGGCAGCTTGCACCTGGCTCTGCAGCTGGGGCACAAGGTCATTAGGTTGGCATCCGCGGCAGCTCCTTGCTGTGACTCCCTTGTGAAGAGCTCCAATTATTATCTGAGGTCCCTCTGCACACTTTGTGAGGTGAGGCGAGCATTGGTTGCTGAACCACGCTCCTCCTCGTCCCTTTGTGACCCTATACGAGCCATCATATTCGGACTTTTGCCCCTGAAACAGTCTCTCTCATGCCTCTTAAGTCCCCTTCCTGCAGTTGAAGGAGGCTGAGAACCTGTGTAGGACAAGAACACTGGTGATTCATCAATGCTGCCCCATGATGCATGGAGCTTGCCCCTCTTGTGCTGAGCGTGGCTGGCAAAAGGCATCGCTTTGCTTTCAGCCTCTGAGGCCGAGGCAGCCCACACTGGAGGGATAAAGGCTTAAAAAGAAGATTCTCTTTTGTATCTCGTTTTTTACTTCTCTGCCACATGCAGATAAGACCTCCTGGGGTGCCCAACGTGCCTTTATATTTCTTGTTCCCGGGCAGATTTCCACAGATCAATTTCCATCCTGGGAATGGCTGAATTTGAAGGGGGGTGAGAAAGGGGGGGGTTTACTTTTGTAAAGCCTTCTAAGGGATTTCATGCTTTTAATCTATAACCTCAAAATAGCTCACTGGTTGAGTCTTTGTATATGTCGTCCTTAGTCACCGTGCTCCAAATGTTGAACAGGATGTCTGCAGTACAGTAGGTAGGAAAAGAGCTGGGGCAATATTTCTAAGCCTTAGCTCACCAAGCTTCCATTCTATAGGAAATAAGCATACATAGCCTGAAATCGAAGAAACTTTACTATGCTGAAAATGGAAAAGATGCTTAAAACCAGGAACTATAATATTTAGATTATGCCTCCATACATTGCTTCACATTTAGTTTAATATCAATCAGTTTGATCATAAAGTTTCTTCTACTATCAGACCATGCTTAAGAGTACAGCATGCAGAATGAGCATGGTGGCAAAAGTACAAGCCTTATGCCAGGGTTGCAAGTAGACATTCATCTGAATACTTTTTGGGAGGTGACAAGAAGAATGGCTCGTCCTTTGGGTTCTACTCATTGGGAAGATTTCAGCTCTGTGAGTTGTGATGCATTTTCTCATCAAAGTCTACCTTTTCCTTGAGTCTTACACCATCCCTCATAAAACTAATTCATATTCCTAGCTGAAATGCACTTAAATACGTTCATTCCTTGCAAGTTCTTTCCTTGTAGTGTGTTGCTAAGCCACTGTTGACATTTCTTCTTTGAGTGTCTTGGGGTTGGGCCCTGTCTCTGTTACTTGGTAAAGCATCAAGTACGTTGTTGCTGCTGCAGTAATTTTTAAAAGAAAAATACTGATAAGATATACTGCCTTACCATTGTCAGAGTAGCACTCAAGGTGGCAGGAAACAAGCTGCTTCTATCAGCCTTGAGCTGAATTTTAAATTTTTAAACTGAGCTGTGAAACCCCAGGTGAAAAAATATACCTTTTTTTGCTCTATAAGACTCACTTTTTCCCTTCTAAAAAGTAAGGGGAAATGTGGGTGCGTCTTATGGAGCAAATGCAGGCTGCGCAGCTATCCCAGAAGCCAGAACAGCAAGAGGGATTGCTGCTTTCACTGCGCAGCGATCCCTATTGCTGTTCTGGCTTCTGAGATTCAGAATTCGCCCCCCTTGTTTTCCTCCACCAAAAACTAGGTGCGCCTTGTGGTCTGGTGTGTCGTATAGAGGGAAAAATACGGTAACTGAAATGCGCAAAGGTTCTTAGCAGTCACCTATGACCAGTGCAAATCCACTTCGGGCAACAGTGCAGTAAATACTTTTATTTTTAAAAGGCCACAATGACTAAAATAGCTAAGCATAGACCACCTGTGTCAGTGGTAGGGAACTTGTGGTCCTCCAGATGTTAGACTACAATCTCAGTCCGCCTCAGCCAACATGGCCAGTGGTCAGGGATGATGGGAGTTCATCAACATCTGGAGAGCCATAGGTTCCCCGTTATTGGTCTAGGTCAAGGTATATGCGACTGGACAAGCAACCTATAGACCCTTTGCAAGTGGGACTAGATTTCCTCTAGACTTCCTTCATAAAGATTCAAGGAATGCTCTTTGCTTGTCGGCCTAACAGGTGCTAGATCCTGATGCCAGTTAGCAACAGCAAAATTCTCAGCGTTATGAGTGCTGTCGATTCTGGGTGTCCTCGCAACACTTATAAAATTCTAATAGCAAATGGGTTTTTTAAATTTCCTGATCCTGTGGAATGTGGCACAGTAAATGTGGCCAGAATAATCTGTGTTGTTTTAATAAATTGGATTTGTAAGCTTTTGTAGCTTGCTCGTTATTTGTGGTTTCATAGGAAACTGTTTTCCTTCTGTGGTGAAGAGAAAGATAATGCAATAGGAATGGGCTGATTTTAGGCACAATGGCAGAGCTTGGTTTGCTTCTGAGAGAGAGAGAGAGAGAGAGCGCCTTCAAGGAGCCTCTGATTTAATTTCGTTTGTTTGCTATGTTTGCAGGGCATCCCATAACATAAAGTTCTCTCGGTGACGTACAGTAAATACGTTATAAAAAAATTAAAATACAAAGTAAAACATGAAACCATTCAAGAACAGCATCAACACAACACAACTTGATGCACCCCACTTTTAAAAAACAGGTCTAAATTACTTAAGTAATTTTAAAGGGGTGGTTAGAAAAAAATTATATTCACCTGTCACCAGAAAGATCACGAAATTTTACTAGGCGAGTGGCTAGCGCCGTAGCATTGGTGGGGTCACAGGGGCGGTTGCTAGCGGCGTAAATATTCTCAGGGGTGCAAAATTTCAAAAGAAAAAGTAGTAGTAATAAATTTTTAAAATAGTGTGCCCTCCCTCTCACATTTAAATCTCCCAATGTCCTCTGCACAGGGCTTTGGAAAGAACCCTGCTCCTGACCAATCCCCCATTCCATTCTCTGCCATGCTCAGTGCTCACGGGACGCCACGGCTGCTCCTCGGGTATGTTGCTTAGCTTCTGCCCCTTAGTTCCCGCCTATCGATAGACAGTGCCAAGGATACCTGCCTTGCCCCGGGCTTTGGCAACCCATGTTACGCCACTGGGTGAGCCTTTCTGGGAAGGCTATTGCTTCACCAAAGTGCCCTCTCCTCTCCTTGGTAGTTGCCTGCCTTGCTTCATTCAGCAGGGACAGCTGCAACAGGCCCTCCAAAGAGGATCTTAAGGTGTGGGCAGGTATGTATGTGAGAAGGTGGCCTTCCAGGTCACTTAGTCTGAAGTTATTTAGAGCCTTAAAGGTTTAAATTGAGCACAGAAACAGACTAGATTAGCCCCAGTTAATCTTGTGGTGCTTTTCTTGACCAACTGCATCTTCCAGGCCATTTTCAGAGGCAATCCCACGTCCATCTCAGGTAACAGAGCATGGGTGATTGTTGGCAAACTGTCTCCATCCAGGTAAGGTTGCAGCCTGCATATTGGCCGAATCTGATAGAAGGTGCTTGTGCTGCCGCTGCTGCATCCTTGCCCTTCTTCCTCACCTCGTGCTCAGCAATTGCCTCCTTTCCTGGAAGTAAAGGAGGCACAGAATTGCCATGCACACAGAGCGAGGAGAGGGAGCGCGCAAGCCCAAGGCACCAGTGTGGTGTAGTGGTTAAGAGCAGTGGACTCGTTATCTGGGGAACCGGGTTCGCGTCTCCGCTCCTCCACATGCAGCTGCTGGGTGACCTTGGGCCAGTCACACTTCTGTGAAGTCTCTCAGCCCCACTCACCTCACAGAGTGTTTGTTGTGGGGGAGGAAGGGAAAGGAGAATGTTAGCCGCTTTGAGACAACTTCGGGTAGTGATAAAGCAGGATATCAAATCCAAACTCCTCCTCCTCCTCCTCCTCCTCCTCCTCCTCCTCCTCCTCCTCCTCTTCTTCTTCTTCTTCTTCTTCCTTCTTCTTAATATTCACCCATGTCGGCCAAACCATGGTTTGGCACTGCAACTGATGCAACCCAATGCAGAAAAAAGAGGGGGAGGGCATTTGTTGGATGCTTAGCACACAATTCACATACAGCAAATTCATAAAAATGGCACAGGACCTAAAACCAAAAGTCAGAGGGTGCTCATCCAAATCCTACATATGGGTCCTCAGCAGCAAGCTCAGTGGTGCTTAGTACCAAATCAGTCTGAATTGGACTGCATCTAGCCGGAGAAAATTCTCCATGGCCATTAAAACTATTTATTTATTAAATTTCTATCTCGACCTTCCAGCGGAGCCCAAAATAATCCAAGGGAGCGAGGGCCTATAAGTAATATACATTGCTTTTCTGTGCTTTGCTACCCTGTTCCTCGGGGCTTTCAGTTAGGCATTTAGAAGTACCTGTTCCTTCTTGTTGTTGTTGCTGTTGTTAGTAGCGTTTTGTTTTAGCATTAAGGAAAGTGTTGCTTAAAACGAAGGGTCAAGCAAACCCAGTTACCCATGGCATGGGAGATGAGCTGCTGGTATAATAGTTAAGATGGCAGTGACTGAGCGCTGGAAGATGAGAGGTTTTGTTGGAACGGTTTGGTGCTTCTCTCGTGGTCTGTTTATTTATTTATTTCCCCATGCCATCTTCAGGCTGCAGCGGCGGTTTGTTCTGCATTTGCTCAGTGTACCAGAATCCCATCTAACACAAAGCCAAAGGCCAAAACTGTCTTAGCTTGTGGCAATCTATGGAGCTGTGTATAAATAGCCACACTTTATTTACATACAGCTGCTCTGCTTGACCTCAGAAAACCCTGCACTTTTTTTTTTTTGGTCTGAATATTTGTCAAGGTGGCCAGAAATAATTTACAATAGAGCTGGAAGACTGAAAAGATTTCAAAGTCCCTCCTCCTTGCAGAGGGATGCTTGGCTTAGGATATAGGATATAGGGAACATGCCCGAGCGGGGTCAGGGACAAGTAAATTCAACCCCATATCCATAGTTTGTCATTTATTGTCATTTCTGTTGGGTGACCTTGCGCCACTTGCAACATCTCAGCCTCAGTTTTTTGTAACATGGGAATCTTAATGCTCTCTACCTTTCCGAATGTTTGCAAGTCAATCAGAATGGAAAAGCGTTTTGTATGTGGAAAAGATTCCTAGCGTCAACATCCTCAAATTGCCTTAGCCCTCTAGAACGAGCGTGCTTCATCAATAGACTACCGTATTTTTCGCTCTATAAGACGCACCAGACCACAAGGCGCACCTAGTTTTTGGAGGAGGAAAACAAGAAAAAAATTATTCTCAATCTCAGAAGCCAGAACAGCAAGAGGGATCGCTGCGCAGTGAAAGCAGCAATCCCTCTTGCTGTTCTGGCTTCTGGGATAGCTGTGCGGCCTGCATTCACTCCATAAGACGCACACACATTTCCCCTTACTTATTAGGAGGGAAAAAGTGAGTCTTATAGAGCAAAAAATACGGTATATTTCAGCACGTGAACTTTCTTGCATGCAAGTTGTTTTAGTCACACACACACCTGACATCCGAGAATTAAGCTGCACCCCTCCAGTGTAGCCCTTAGTTCCACACAAGTTGCCTCTCCCCCATTCATTGGTGAATAATAGGGTGCCTCTAAAGTATTCACTAGACCTGTGCGGTTGGGATTGTGCCTGGGCATCTCTTGATGCCTGCTTCAGCCAAGCTTGTGATAAGATTGTGGGTGAGCACTGGAGTCCTGCCTTGCTAACAGTGGTGGTGACATCTCTCGGTATTGATGTCCCTAGACAACCCTCCTCCGTAGGCACACTCTGTGCTTTCTGCACAGCCATTGATGGGCACTGCGCATTATTAAAGCCAACCGAAACACTGGGAGCGGTATTCATGCGTTTGCACGGTATTCATGCGTTTGCCCTGAACTCTGCACTAGTTCCAAAAAAAGAGAGGAAAGTTCTTTTCGTTGGGTGTCTGTTTTCCCAGTGGTAGATTTCAAGAGCTCGGATAAACCTGAATTTCTCTGATCTTAAGCAAGGGCTGGGACGCGGGTGGCGCTGTGGGTTAAACCACAGGGCCTAGGACTTGCCGATCAGAAGGTTGGCAGTTTGAATCCCCGCGACAGGGTGAGCTCCCGTTGCTCGGTCCCTGCTCCTGCCAACCTAGCAGTTCGAAAGCACGGCAGGAAGGTAAACGGCGTTTCCATGCGCTGCTCTGGTTCGCCAGAAGCGACTTAGTCCTGCTGTACGCCGGCTCCCTCGGCCAGTAAAGCAAGATGAGCGCCGCAACCCCAGAGTCGGCCACGATTGGACCTCATGGTCAGGGGTCACTTTACCTTTTAAGCAAGGGCTTGCCTTCCCTCCCCATAGTGGTCCAAATCAATCTGTTCATTGGATTCCACAAACTGAAGAAATGTGGGAAGGGGCCATATATATAGCTCAGCAGTCCAACATCTGCTTTGTGCACAAAAGGCCCCAGGTTCGTTCTACACCAGCATCCCCAGGTATCGCTGGGAATGCCCCCTGCCTGAAAAACCCTGGAGAGCCACTACTGCCAGTTGGTGAAGACAATACTAGATGGCCCCATGATTTGACCTGTTATAAGGCAGCTTCCTACACCTATTTTCCTATTTGATTCATAGGTGCAAAACTGTGGAGCTTTTTGGTGACTGCACTGTGGGTTAAACCACAGAGCCTACGACTTGCTGATCAGAAGGTCGGCGGTTCAAATTCCTGTGACGGGGTGAGCTCCCGTTGCTCGGTCCCTGCTCCTGCCAACCTAGCAGTTCGAAAGCACGTCAAAATTCAAGTAGATAAATAGGTACCACTCTGGTGGGAAGGTAAACGGCATTTCCGTGCGCTGCTCTGGTTCGCTTCGTCCTGCTGGCCACATGACCACATGAGCTGTATGCCGGCTCCCTCGGCCAGTAAAGCGAGATGAGCGCCGCAACCCCAGAGTCGGCCACGACTGGACCTAATGGTCAGGGGTCACTTTACCTTTTAAGCAAGGGCTTGCCTTCCCTCCCCATAGTGGTCCAAATCAATCTGTTCATTGGATTCCACAAACTGAAGAAATGTGGGAAGGGGCCATATATATAGCTCAGCAGTCCAACATCTGCTTTGTGCTGCTCTGGTTCGCTTCGTCCTGCTGGCCACATGACCACATGAGCTGTATGCCAGCTCCCTCGGCCAGTAAAGAGAGATGAGCGCCGCAACCCCAGAGTCAGTCACGACTGGACCTAATGGTCAGGGGTCCCTTTACCTTTACCTTACTCTCCTGAAATTTTGCTCTTCAGCCTCTTGTGAAATGATCTTGAGCCTGGGGTGAGTTTTAATACCTAGTTGTAAAGGTTTAACACCTGGAGCTGGTTTGTGCAAAGCTTACTTGATGGTAAAGCAGCAGCAATAATACTAATACTAATAATAAAAAACAAGTGCTTCCCCCTGCCTCCACTTTCTGTTGTGTTCTATCCCCCTGCATTAGAGATCATAGGAGCATTGAAAGCTGCCTTTACCAGGTCAAGCTATTTGTCCATCCTGCCTAGTGTTTTATACCCTGACAGGTGGTTTTCTAGGGGCTCAGAAGGGGCCTTTTACATCACCTGCTCCTGTTTAACTGGAGATGTCAACCTGGATTGAACCTGGGTCACTCTACATGCAAAGCAAGCCTTAGACACTGGGTTCCAGTTCTCCCTTCCTGTCGATACCAGCAACAATGGAAGTTCACGATGCTGTCAGAAGTGTCCTGTGCAGCAAAATTTCCCTCAAAGAACCTGTTGTTGCTCAGCCTCCTGTGGCACTTAGAACTAGCTTCCCGCGAGACTTGTCTGTCTGATGGCAACCATCCTTAGGGTGTGGCTCGCCTGCGGAGTAGATCCAGTTTTCTGGATCAAGTTGACAAGACAAAGCCATTAGTCATCGGGTAGGGTAGTTCTTTTATCTTGGTGCCCAGAGAAAGAGATATAAAAAGAACTGCCTTCTCTGCGTGGGGAGGTGTACTTGGTTCGTCTTTGCTTGGGGTTGGGTGGTGGTGGTGGAGACCAGAGTTCTCCCTTAGTGAATGAATTGTAGACGAAGCAGCAACATTGTGATGTCAAGTGTTGTCCTCATTACTGCTGTGGTGTCGTGGGAAGAAGGGCACAGGATGTTGCCCTCTCCTGCCCACCAAGGGTCACGTGTTGTATTGTATTGTATTGTATTGTATTGTATTGTATTGCATAATAATAATAATAATAATTTATTATTTATACCCCGCCCATCTGGCTGGGCCTCCCCAGCCACAGTGGGCGGCTTCCATAGAAACCAAAAATACAGTACACCGAGAAGGCCCTCTGCCTGGTTCCCTGTAGCTTTGCTTCTCGCAATGAGGGAACCGCCAGAAGGCCCTTGGCGCTGGACCTCAGCGTCCGGGCAGAACGATGGGGGTGGAGACGCTCCTTCAGGTATACTGGACCGAGGCCGTTTAGGGCTTTAAAGGTCAGCACCAACGCTTTGAATTGTGCTCGGAAACGTACTGGGAGCCAATGTAGGTCTTTCAAGACCGGTGTTATATGGTCTCGGCGGCCGCCCCCAGTCACCAGTCTAGCTGCCGCATTCTGGATTAGTTGTAGTTTCCGAGTCACCTTCAAAGGTAGCCCCACGTAGAGTGCATTTGTAGGTTGGGTTGCTGTTATGAGGTAGAGCCCTGGCTCTTGGCTTTGTTCTGCTGGACACATACATAAAAAGGTAAAGGGACCCCTGACCATTAGGTCCAGTCGTGAACGACTCTGGGGTTGCAGCGCTCATCTCGCTTTACTGGCCGAGGGAGCTGGCATACAGCTTCCGGGCCATGTGGCCAGCATGACTAAACCGCTTCTGGCGAACCAGAGCAGCGCATGGAAACGCCGTTTACCTTCCCGCTGGAGTGGTACCTATTTATCTACTTGCAGGAGCAGGGACCGAGCAGCGGACGTTCACCCTGTCCCGGGGATTTGAACCACCGACCTTCTGATCGGCAAGCCCAAGGCTCTGTGGTTTAACCCACAGCACCACCCGCGTCCCATGAACACATACATACCAGCATTCAAAATTTGCCAGGCGCATTATGCACCTGGCTATTGGCCACTTGCAACCAAGTGAAGATGCTCAGGCACCAGAATAGCACCTGACATCTCCATCACCTGGAGGTTCATGCCTGGGGATCCTTGGGTCTTGACTGTTTTCACACACCAACAACACATCCTGTAGAATCCTATCCATTATATTTTATCTGCACAATCAGAATTAATTTCAGGATCCAAAAAGCTGTATTGAAAACTACGACTCTGCATTCCGTTATGGTGACTGCCACTCTAGTTTAAGGAGCCCTTTGGCGCCCAGATTATATATCTTGAGTTTCTAACACTGATACATACTACACCTGCGCTCTGTATGCTTTTGGGAAACCATAATTGGTGATAGAGGAGAAGGATGCTTCTGTTATGAGCAGTAGAGAGGCACAATTAATGCTGGGCCGCAGACGAGTGTATTTTCCAAGCATAGTCTGCATGGTTGTGTACAGCATCTTGTACCATGAGGGCTAGAATCCCGAGCAAAAGAGAAAGTAGTTTAGCACCAGCTGAGGAGTCAGATCCTCTCAGCCACAAGTTAATCGACACAACATAGCTGCTGGGTTAAGGTCAGCAAGGGATTTTATGCTTGTTCTTAAACATGCATATATTCATTTGTAAAATATCCATAGATAACACTTTCAATATAACTGCCCCACCCCGCCA
Source organism: Podarcis gaigeae (assembly GCF_964106915.1). Taxonomy (NCBI): domain Eukaryota; kingdom Metazoa; phylum Chordata; class Lepidosauria; order Squamata; family Lacertidae; genus Podarcis; species Podarcis gaigeae. Next base: position 3,413,543 of record NC_139696.1, on the reverse strand, counting down.
GTGGGGAAGATTGCTTTGTGTTACAGCTCTGCCTCCCGGCCCGTGTTCTTGTCATTTTGCCATAGTCGTATATCTCATTATTGCTGAAATGTTTCTCATAATTAAGACAGAAAAAAACAGTGTGCTTATTTGACTCCTTTACCCAAATGGGTGAACATGTCTGGGCAGGGACCGTGTCATAGTGGCAGGCCATCCGCTTTGCATTCAGAAGGTCCCAACCGAAGTCCCTGGCATTGTTAGCTTAAACAGCGTAAACCCCAGCTTATTTGGGGAAAGACCCGTCTGCCTGAGACCCTGGAAAGCAGCCCTCCAGATGTTTTGGAGTACAGCTCCCTTCAGTTTCATGCAGCCCAGCTGGCTGGGGCTGTTTGGGGTTGTAACCCATCGCATTGGAGGGCACCGGGTTAGGGAAGGCTGATGAGGGCCACTTAAGAGACCTATAGCCTGGCCTCCCTCTTTTGTCTGGCATGAACCTGCTTTAACTTGAGCCACCATTTGTGCCGTGCCGAAGACTTCCTGCTTCCCTAGAGAAGCACACACACAATTAGATGTTTTTGTGGTGCTTAAGTTTCCTTTCAGCAGCTTCTGCCATACACCTGGCTCCCCCACCTGTGGGGTTAATCATGTCATTGTGTTTGGGGATTCACTAATAACTTGTTTGCCAGCCAGGAGGTCTGTTCCTCTATTTGTGGTTTTGCCTCCTCTTAGCCCAGTGACAGCTGAGTTCAATTCTGTGACTGAAAACCAATTCCTTAGCTGAGCATGTGCTCAGAGACATCTCTGATTCTGCCTGCTCCAGCCCCCAACCCACTGTTCTGTACCTCCCTCCAAATAGTGGATCTCAGGACTGAATATAATATGAACTGAAAGCTTGCTCTTGTCCAGAACTGGGCATCCGGTTGAGACCAAAAGTTGCCAACCTTCCTTTTGTCAATAAAAACCCCATGTGCTTTCCTTGCATTAAAGTGGCATAAACAAAATATTCCAAAGAGTTAATTGCTTGCTCTGTTCTCTTTCCCACCCCAGGAGTGTTTGGGGGAACAAGATAAATAGGCTTAGCTGTCCTTTACAATTTTATGATTCTATACCCTTGAGGGGTAAACTTTGTTAATTGGAGGAGGGGGGTTGGATTTTTAACATCTGTCAGTCTGAGCTGTATCCTGGTGCTGGAGGTGCTGGGAAGCTGATGGTGCCTGGGTCTTGAATTGCTGCACCTTTGAGGAAAGCCTTTCTCTCTGCCGCTGGTGTTTTCCCAACAGTCCCTCTCCCACCCATATGGCGTGCAAGCGGAGCGTGTTGCCGTTTGCATTGCTGATGGATGGCACTGTTTGCCTTAATGAAAGCGAGCATGAGAAAGTGTGAACTGAAGTGGAAGGATTGTCTCATACTTCAGTGGCCTTGAAGATCCTTTGGCTTGGGAGGCAGAGGCGGCAGAGGAATCCCAATGTGTGAATAGAACCTAGAACCAAGGCCCAACGTTTTTTGGCCTTGTTCAGGTATATGCTTGTGTTAATGGGGGAGCAAAGAGAATCCTTTATTGAGGGATAGTTGACTGACTCTGGGGTTGCGGCGCTCATCTCGCTTTACTGGCCGAGGGAGCCGGCGTCCAGCTTCCGGGTCATGTGGCCAGCAGGACTAAGCCGCTTCTGGCGAACCAGAGCAGCGCACGGAAACGCCGTTTACCTTCCCGCCAGAGTGGTACCTATTTATATACTTGCCCTTTGACGTGCTTTTGAACTGCTAGGTTGGCAGGAGCAGGGACCGAGCAACGGGAACTCACCCCGTCATTGCGGGGATTCGAACCGCCGACCTTCTGATCGGCAAGTCCTAGGCTCTGTGGTTTAACCCACAGCGCCACCCGCATCCCCGGGGGAGGCATATGTATCCCCCAAAATTGTGTGTGTGTGAGTATAGAGTTATGTCCCTGGGGTTGCTGTTTTTTTTTTTACATGTGGCACTTAGACTGAAGATTGACTCTCCTTGTGGGGTACAATGATGAGCTTTGTCTGTTCCCGCGCTGGAGTTTAAAACAATGAAAATAGTTTTCAGTGCAGCAAGTGGAGTGTGCATGCGCAGGGAGGGTCAGGTGTGCATCTCTAGCATAGAGGGACAGGACACAAAAAGCTTAAATGCCCCAGGTGGGAAGGGTGGGGAACCTGTGGCTCTTCAGGTGCTGCTAAACTCCAGCGCCCATCATCCCTGATGTATGGCTGGGGCTGGTGGGAACTGGAGTTGAAGAACCCCTGGAGCACCCCAGTCTCTGCCTCTCCCTGCCCCGTGGCACACTGTTTGACTGTAATAGTTCCATTGGCTTCGAAGCCCTAATGAGCCACAGTCCTAGTGTTCCCATGCTCATATGACAGCATTAGTGTTCAAATTACACTGTTACGTTACCATGCACCTAAGGTTCTAGTGCTGGCGGGAGTGCGTCTAGAAAATCGAGGAGGTATTCTTGATGGAGAGCCTGCCAGGCCCTCTGTTGGCAGTTCAATCCCTAAGCTGGGCATAGGCTAGGCGAACTTGTTGCATAGATTGCTTGAGCACTGCAGCAGCTGTGAGGTCCTTCCTCGCCGCCTGCAAAATAAAAGGGCACTTGCAAAAAGTTGTTGCTGCCGGTAGCGAATTACTTGCTGGACACCTTCCCGGGATGCAGTTCAATTCCCCAGGCACAAACGGTTTGTCTGAATCAGTTTAGGGGAAACAAACGGCCTGCCAGAATGGCTTTCCAGGGCCTTTGTGGTCTAGTGAATAGGGTGTTAGCGAGAGATCGAAGTTGAAATATCAGCTGAGCTGTGACCTTTCTTGGTTGCCTTGGCAAACGTCTACCTCTTGGTGAAAGGGGCAGAACAAAGGCTTTCTTGAAAGGGCAGCTGGGTGGATGAGATTCAGACTGTAAAGTGTTAGCACATCTTTTCACAATATATCTATATATATAAACCAGCACTCCATACATTCTTAATATTGTGCTTTTTGCAATGGTGTGATGGAGTAATGATCATTAAGAAATTTTGCTTTATTCTGACACATTGCTTCATAAGGTAAGTAAAAGTGCTGAGCTAACTCTTGGGTAGCAGTACATTTACAATCTACAAAGCATGCACACACTGCTACACACTGCCTATTATGGTATAGCACCCTACTAGAAGAGTGTTTATGTAGATTGTGGGCTGTCAGATTTCAAGGGGCCTTTGTTTTCGCAGAGCAGATACTAACCTTTGTGTTCTTTGAATTACAGAAAGCTGTTTGTGGGTGGCCTTGACTGGAGTACCACGCAAGGTAACCATTTCCTAAATTGATCATGCACATCTTACTGAGGTTCAGATCCCCTGCCTCTGGGCTGCTGCTCTCGTTGTATCATGGCTTTGAGAGGGCTGCCTCATAGCCAAAGCATTTGGGGTTTCCCTGAGGCCAGTGCAGCCTCAGTTGCACCCTGCAAGATGGGTTGTTTGTCTGAGAGATGGGTGTGGGGAGGATAGTGGTTAGTGAGTGAGAGCACGAATCCTCAAGCCTTATTAAAACGAGCCTCCCTATAACTACAAATTGCTCCTTGTGCCTTGGCTGTCTTGCCTCCACCATTAAGCCGTCCTTCTGTGGACCCTACGAGTCTGCTCTGAACAGCGTTCCGCTGCTTCTCAAAGCACTGAATGGCTGGGAACCCATTTTAAGGTAACGAATACTTCAAGCATTTGTTTTGGTTGCCCTGCAGGGGCTATGTCTGCCATCCCTCCTGGATCCGTCCTTGCGGGTTTCCCACAGGCTTCTGGTTCACCACTGTGAGAACAGAACGCTGGGCTAGATGGGCTGTTGGCCTGATCCTGCGGGCTTTCCTTATGTTCTCAAAAAAAGTGCAAGCCAGCTTGAGACCATGTGTTGTGGGGGTGCATCTATTTCCGTCACTGCCCACATTATCTGTCTCCCGGCAAATCGTCCTCAACAAAATGCATGTGTGTGTGTGCTTCTTCAACAGAAACTCTCCGCAGCTACTTTTCCCAGTATGGGGAAGTTGTCGACTGTGTTATAATGAAAGATAAGACGACGAATCAGTCGCGAGGGTTCGGATTCGTCAAATTCAAAGATCCCAATTGTGTGGGGACAGTCCTGGCCAGCAGGCCTCACACATTAGATGGCCGAAATGTAAGTTTTGGGTCGGGTGGGGGAGTGATTGCTTTCCCAGTTATTTCTTAAGCTAAGCAGGCAACTGTGACTGACTGAATAATTAAAAGCTTTGGTTGAGCAATTGCTCCTTCCATATGTGACTGAACTGAGGCCAAACCTAATTAGAACTCGGCTTTTAGGGGGACTTTCAGCCCTTCTCTTATACGCTCTCCCCCATACCTTAACATCTGTTCACGATATCATGGGTGGTGAACAGTGAGATTCCCCTCTCCGCTTGACTGCTAGATGAACCCCCCTTTCCTGTTTTTGGAATTGCTACCACCCCAAAGTATCTCTTGGTCAGTGGGGGGCGCACCAGGTTAAGTAGCTGCCCTTGTGTGTTCTGCTGTCTCTTGGATTTGCGAAGTCTGGCGGGTGGCTGCTGTCATGCTCTTGCGAAATGAAAGTGTGGCGTAAACGAGGCAGGCTTGCAAATCGGTCCACCAGCGTTGGACTTGACAGCCTGCCCATCAGTTTCCCCAAGGGGATTAAGGCCCAGCTCTCTTCCCAGTTTGCAGCAGCCTCACTGCCCTGGTCCTTGCCAGCCCTGACTCGCAGGTGAGTGGCCATTTACACGCTAGGGAGGAGCGGGCAAGCAGCCAGCCCTGAGAGCGACTGGTAGGTCCACTTTGATTCAGAGTTTCCTAGCCTGCCTGTATTTATCCAAAGCATTTTTACTCAGCTCTTGAGCAAAACGAAACTAAAAGGCTTCCAAATCAGTCCCTGCCCTCAGGGATTTCAAAGACATGGCGTGGAAAAGGGATTGGGGAGGAGGAGGAATAATAATAATAATAATAATAATAATAATAATAATAATAATAATAATTTATTTATACCCCGCCCATCTGGCTGGGCTTCCCCAGCCACTCTGGGCGGCTTCCCCAAAAAATATTAAAATACTGTAATACATCAAACATTAAAAGCTTCCCTAAACAGGGCTGCCTTCAGATGTCTTCTAAAAGTCTGGTAGTTGTTGTTCTCTTTGACATCTGGTGGGAGGGCGTTCCACAGGGAGGGCGCCACTACCGAGAAGGCCTTCTGCCTGGTTCCCTGTAACTTGGCTTCTTGCAGTGAGGGAACCGCCAGAAGGCCCTCGGAGCTGGACCTCAGTGTCCGGGTAGAACGATGGGGGTGGAAACGCTCCTTCAGAAAGAAGAAAGAAAGGAGGCTTCGGCAGCAGTGTCTTATAACGACTGGCTAGAATGTACAAGGAGAGGAGGAGCCAAACATTGCCGGTCTCTCAGCTGTGCGTTGATTTAAAGGCCCTGCCATCCCTTCTCTCCTCCTGCCACATAGCCTGGTGGCTGCCTTTAGAGAAGATGACTGTGCTGAGTTGCTACACATCTGCCTGTGTTAGATTTGCCCCTATGGGCTTCTTGAGAGACGGTTTCAGCTGTCCACAGGAGGGCAGGACCTTGTTTGAATGCCAGCATCGGGCAAAGCCAGCTTCGGGTCTTCTTTTCTTTTCAAATACAACTCTGGCTTGCCCTGCCTCCTGTTTCACCCTCTCCCTTGTTTGACAGATTGATCCAAAGCCTTGCACCCCTCGCGGAATGCAGCCAGAGAGAACCCGACCAAAGGAGGGATGGGTAAGGAAGCCGCTTTGGCATGTGTCGCTCTCCGCTCTTTCCTCCCTCGGTGCCCTTGCTGAGCTGCCGGTGTTTCCCATGTCCAGATTCTGAGGAGCGTTGTTAACCCGCTGGAAGCAGGGCAGCAAAACTCAGCCGCGCTGTCAAAACACAAATGAAGCTCTGGGGACTGGGTTGCCAGATGTCACCGCTTGCTGAAAGCAGCCATATTTTAGTGTGCTCAGCTGAACCCGCTGATCTTCACGATCTGGTGCTTTGGGGGGGGGCAGCTGTGGTTTTGATATGTGTATACCTGCTGCTTGCAGTGGGGCATGTTAACACGGACACATGAACATGGTTGTGTTCAGATGCCTCCTTGCCCAATGAGTATTTATTATTGATGTTTATACAGTGGTACCTCGGGTTACATACGCTTCAGGTTACAGACTCCGCTAACCCAGAAGTATTGCTTCAGGTTAAGAACTTTGCTTCAGGATGAGAACAGAAATCATGCAGCGGCAAAGGGAGGCCCCATTAGCTAAAGTGGTGCTTCAGGTTAAGAACAGTTTCAGGTTAAGTACGGACCTCCGGAACGAATTAAGTACTTAACCTGAGGTACCACTGTATTATGTCTATCCTTCCCCCGCAAAGGAATTGTTCAAGTGGGGATAGAAAGGAGCCATAAGTGTTATAAGAGCCAGTGACCGTCAGCACAGGCCAGGAAAGTCATTAGCCATAAAGTCTTAGTGACCAAACGTGTCTTCACTTCCTGACCTCCCTTGTTGTACTTAAGTAGCCTAGCTGGCTTCACTGGGGAGCCAGTTCCATAACGCAGTTGCTACCACAATGAAGGGTCTACCGAGTGTCCTAGTGTGCTTGTTCAGTTTGTGAAGTGAGGGGTTCCATTGGGTCAGCTCCTCCTGTCAGTTAGGAGCAGCCCAGCCTTGGGAGCATGTAGGGTAAGTCTCTACAGCTTGGAGATTTTTTCAGAGTTCTGCCTACACATCTGCCCTCTGGGGTTTTCTGCAAGTGTCTCCATTTTCCACCCACATCAGTTCCAGGTTCCCTGGCATACTGTCCCCTCGCTTTCGGCTCCATCCACACCTGTCAGCTCTCAGCTGCCCATTCCCTTCTCCCACTCCCACCCTTGTCCCTGCTTTTTAACTACCGTATTTTTCGCTCTATAGGACGCACTTTTCCCCCTCCAAAAATTGAGGGGAAATGTGTGTGCGTCCTATGGAGCGAATGCAGGCTCCTTGGCTTCAGCGATAGCAATGGTAAGCCTCCCAAGCGCAGAGGGAGCATGCTTTGTGTTGCTTTTGCTGAAGCCTGGAGAGCGAGAGGTGTCGGTGCGCACTGACCCATCTCGCTCTCCAGGCTTCTGGGATAGCCGCGCGCAGCCCCTCCGGCAGGGAGAGGCTGCACGGGGCTATGCCTTCTTTAGCCCTGCGCAGCTTCTCCCGGGAGGGAGAGGTTGCGTGGGGCTAAAGAGGAAGCCAAAACAGGCCAGTGGGATCCATCCCGCTGGCTGCCTTGCCTTGTGCCACAGCCACGCGCAACCCCTCCGGCAGGGAGAGGTTGCGCGCATCCTGTACGCTGCTCTTTGGGGCTGGGGGGGAAATAAGATTATTTTTCTTGATTCCCCCCCCCCCACTGAAAACTGGGTGCGCCCTATTTTCCGGTGCGCCCTATGGAGCGAAAAATACGGTATGCTCTCCACAGAGTGTCCTCTCTCCTCCTCTGCTCTCAAGCCATGCCTTCAGCCTCCATTTCTGCCAAGCTTTTCCGGACCTGTACTGCAACTCTCCTTTCCTTGATAATCAGCCCTTGCTATCAAATCCTTCCCTCCCTTCTCACCTTTGTCCTGTTTGCTGTACTTGATCGCTGCCCATCTCACTTATACGGAGGAGGCATGGGCGGGGAAGAAATGATTACAGTGTTCTTAACAGCACTTCCACACGCAGGCAGAGTTCAGTTCACGCACGGCAGCTTAACTTGGCGAGTCTTTCCAAGGTGCTTGCTCCAGTAGCGTGAGCCTTTTAGGTGCAGCTGGTTTTCAAGAAAGGTAACGTCTGAGTTGTTCACCTTCTGGCTGATGCGATTCCATGCACATGCAAATATTTCCATTTCGGCACCTGGATGCACATTTGTAGCACAACGCATCAGCACTTCCTTCCAGTAGGACAGGAATACTTGTGACTATTGCTCACTGCTTCAGTTGCTGAATTATTTGGGGGGGGGAGGTCAGGGAGGTGCCCTAGCCCCCCAATAGCCTTTGCTCAAAAGCCCCTACAAAGCTCAGATAAGAGGACCAATACAAATGGTAAGAGGAATGGGCTTCCTCTCTACCTTTACCCATTGAAAACATCTCTCTCAACTCCCACCCCACTGGTGCTGCCTCATATATACCGTATTTTTCGCTCTGTAAGACGCACTTTCCCCCTCCTAAAAAGTAAGGGGAAATGTGTGTGCGTCTTATGGAGCGAATGCAGGCGGGAGGCTCTGCTCAGCGCTCCCTTTAAAGAGCCGCATGGAACGTGTGTGTGGCTCTTGGGGGCCCCAAGAGCCGCACACACGCTCCATGTGCTCTTTAAAGGGAGTGCGGCTCTTGGGGGAGCCTTAGCCACGTGCAGCCTCTCCCGGGCAGGGGGAGAATTTATGCCGCTGCCTGGGACAGGCTGTGCGCAGTTATCCCATAAGCCAGGACAGCAAGCGGGATTGCTGAGCTGCGATCCTACTTGCTGTCATGGCTTCTGGGATTCAGAATATTTTTTTTCTTGTTTTCCTCCTCCAAAAACTAGGTGCGTCTTAAGGTTTGGTGTGTCTTATAGAGCGAAAAATACGGTACCTCCCTCCCTCTGCCATTTGCAGTGGAGACACATGCTGACAAATGGCAGTCTGGCCGCGTGAACGAATGTTGTTGTTGGTTGGTGTGGTTTTTTTGGAGGGTGTGTGTCTTTGAGCCGTATCTGAACTGCAGGCTGCAAGACAAGTTACGAAGTGCAGCTTGGTCCGTCTCTGAATTTTAAGTCCAACGTGAAAGAACCCTTTTGCCCCTCTCCCTTTAAGGCCAAAGTTGCTCGGCCGTCAAAAGGACCAGCGCCTCCGCAGGCACAGCACAAGCGTCGTTTTGAAGGATACATCCTAGTTTTAATTGCCGCCGTTTCTGTCCCTTTTGTCTCAGCAGAAAGGATCCAGGAGCGATAACAAATCTAATAAAATATTTGTCGGTGGGATCCCTCACAACTGCGGCGAGACAGAGCTCAGGGAATACTTCAAGAAGTTCGGAGTGGTGAGTTTATTGCGGTGGCAGGCATCAGGTCTCCAGAAAGCAGCTTCTTTCTCCCATCTCCTCCATCTCCATTCCCTCCCTTACACCTGCAGTTCGATATTTTGCTTCAGCAACATGAAATATTCCTGTGGCTGGCTGCTCCTTTTTAAAAACCAACCAACCTACATTTCTTTGCATTAGTCATAAAAGCCCCTAGTTCTCAGGTGTTCAGTTTCAGAATCCTGAGTCCATGGTTTAGCCTCTTCTCAAAGTCCCATTGATCCAGCATAAGGATGCCTGATTTTTGCAAAATGCAGACAGCATGGCTTTTGTGTCTTTGTACTGTTTTGTGGCAGAAATAATTTCTTTGCTAAGGCCTCGGCTGGTATTAATTTGATGCCCTGAAGTCTGCTCTTGCCCCTCGTGTCTTCTCAGGGTGGACTGACCAGCCAGTGTGATATCTCCCTTGATGTCCTGACTGTCTCTAGGGTCCCCCCACCCGAAAGCTGGAGCCTCTGGTGAGGGGCTCAGTGGTCCCCTATTCATATACAGGTGAAACTTGAAAAATTAGAATATCATCGAAAAGTTCCTTGATTTCAGGAATTCAACTTGAAAGGTGAAACTAATATATGAGATAGACTCATGACATGCAAAGCGAGATATGTCATGCCTTGATTTGTGATCATTGCGATGATCATGGCGTACAGCTGGTGAAAACCCCAAATTAACCATCTCAGAAAATTAGAATATTCAAGGAAATCAGCAAAACAAGGATTGCAAATCGAACAAGATTGGACCTCTGAGAAGTAGAAGCACGTCGCGCTTTGCATTTCACGAGTCGATCTCATATATTAGTTTCACCATTCAAGTTGAATTCCTGAAATCAATGAACTTTCCCACGATATTCTAATTTTTCGAGTTTCACCTGTATAGTAGTAAACAAATTAATTAATTAATTATATCCATTCCTCACTCTTTGGTCAAGTATGCCCCCCCCCAATCCTGGCTTATAACAAAATCCACCGCAAGGGTATAATTTAGCAGGGATATGTTGAGTTGCGTGTGTCTAGCAAGCTTCTCTTGCACCTGATAATAGATGACCACCCTTTCTTAGAGCCAGGGAGTGGGGATTTCCATTGGGGCTGGTCGATGGTGAAAAGGCCAACTCACAGAAGTAGCTCTTCCACCTACTATTTTTGGTCAAGGTGCAGTTTGCCTGAATGGTTCGCAGATCATTTTCATGCTTTGTTCTCAAGCGGGCCACATTCTTCACTCCCCCCCCCCCACCCCTCTTCTTTCTCCCTCCCACCCCCAAAGCAGGTAAGTCATCAAACAACTCATCATTATTTGGACATAGGTTGCCTGCATTTATACTTCAATTTGCAAGCTGCTTATGTTTGGAGCAGAGAGGGAATGGTAGACTCCCAGTTCCGGGCAGGCTTTGGCCCTTATCTCTGTGCTCCAGGCACCTAGGGCCTGAAAAGAAATGGAAGAATCGCACCAGCAAGCTTTGAAAACAGGGTTTTGTTAATACAAGAAAAACCTATTTAATCACAACAGCGGATTTGCGTAGGTTTACGCCTGGAGTGTTACCAGTGAAGCACGATTTCCCCAGAACTCTTCCCTTTCCCAGAGACTTGAGTTTCTGTGGACCTGTTGTTTCTAAACTTTCCCTGGCTTACCCAGGAAAAGAGTTGACTGATTCCCAAAATAGTAAATAGTGGTATGTTTTATGCTGGGACTGAATTGGGAGCACGGGGAGTAATTTTAATGCACTGGCAGAGTGGCCTTCTGTTGAAGAGTGGGTAATGAATTTAATAATAGTAAGTCCAACCAGGGTTATCTGTATTCCTGTCCTCCTTGTTCCCCTGCAATAAGCCCCCAGGTGTCATGCTGATTTTTCATAGTTTCCCTTCCTTCCCAAACCCCAAAAATTTCACAGGAATTTAAGGAGTTCTAACAGCAGCTTTAGGAAGTACCAGGAAATTGGATCTGAGGTGTGCTGGAACAGAATGGATTTGAGAGGCGCAGGTAGAAGGGTGGGCAAGGACCTGTGCCAGGGTATTATGGTCCATAAATAGCAACAACCTAGAGGTCCCGGGCTCTAAGGAAGTTAGATTAGCCTCAACCAGAGCCCAGGGCCTTCTCAACACTGGAACGCTCTGTCTCATGAGACCAGGGCCCTGCGGGATCCGATTTCTTTCCGCAGGGCCTGTAAGACAGAGTTGTTCCACCTGGCCTTTGGCTTAGAATCAGTTTGATTCCCTCCCCCTCTTTCTTTTTCCTTTCTCCTCCTGTGAAGAGGCTGCATCCTAATGCTTTAATGTTGCATTTTAATCTTGTTTTTTAAAATTGTATTTTAATCAACTTGTTTTTATTATTGGTTGTTAGCCGCCCTGAGCCTGGTCTTGGCTGGGGAGGGTGGGATATAAATATAAATATAATTATAAATAAAACATCCTCAGCCTTTGAAGCCCTTGGCAGGCCTGTCCCGCCATCCTTTTGGTTTCTAAAACCTCACCTAGATACCATGTGCTTGGGTTTTTGTTTTCTTAAAAACCCTGTCTCATTGGGACTAGTACCCTGCTTCTGTTAACTATTGGTAGTCCTTTAGATTCCTGGAATGCCCTTTGCTCAGCATCAGTCCTCTGCACAAACACTTTAAGCATGGGTCTACACGGTGTGTGCTGGAAACATTCCTGCTCCTAATCTTTCACTAGACAGCCTGGGAGGTAACTGGAGGGAGACTGCTGAGTGGTGCAGAAATAACACAGCTCTGGGTGAATATATAAGCACTGGCAACTCACACAGCCTGAAGCATCCCTCCAAACACCCATCTTAAACCACCCTATCCTTCGTTTTTGGCAAGCTCAGCTACCTCTCGGGTGGGTGTTCCTTGGGCAGAGCGTCCTGGGGACCCTAGTGGCTGTGGAGTTGGGCGCCTCCATGGGCTGCATGCGAGAATTCCCCACGGTCTGCAATCTAATAGACTCGCTTAGCTACTTTTTCAGCCAGCTGGCTAAAAATGGCTCTCTTCCCACCCAGGCCTTTGTGGGGGGGGGGGGGGAGCAGGGTTGCAAAATACACAGTGGTACCTCGGGTTACATACACTTCAGGTTACATACGCTTCAGGTTACAGACTCCGCTAACCCAGAAATATTGCTTCAGGTTGAGAACTTTGCTTCAGGATGGGAACAGAAATTGTGCTCCGGCGGCACGGCAGCAGCAGGAGGCCCCATTAGCTAAAGTGGTGCTTCAGGTTAAGAACAGTTTCAGGTTAAGAACGGACCTCCGGAACGAATTAAGTACTTAACCCGGGGTACCACTGTAGTTTGGTCAGTTTCGGAAGCAGACTGGAATTCAACTTGAGACGCGCAATTATAAAAGGGGAACTGGCTTTTCCCAGCAGCGAATGTGTAAACTTGAACTTGTTCAGCAACTAATGACTACTTTTGCCCAGATGAATCAGAAACATGATGCTCCTGTTTGCTTGAGGGGGTTTTCGTAGGGAGGTGGGGCGAACAATGGGCAAGGTGTAATTGGGCAGGTCCCAAAAGGGAATTGACCCATGTTAGTAAGATTGACGTTCATGCTTGGTAACCTGAACCCTGCCAAACGAGTTGTCTTTTCAAACCTTAACTCGCCCCGGGTGGACCCATGTGTATCCCATTTCATTATGCAGTTGTCCTTTGGCTCCCAAAATACTCCCTGGGGGGGCATTTGTGGCTCATCCGGGCAAATGCTACCTAAAAGCCCTTGAGTGGTGCTGGGTGATAAATTTTCTCCTTCCCACTGATGGCTGCTTCAGCAACTCAGCCTCAGCTTCCCCATGTGAGCGGCTCAGCCTCCTGGGGCTGGTTGGGGAGGCTCTGAGTGCCAAAGGTCCTCATCCTGCCACAGCAGAGGCAGGCTGAGCTGGACCTGTAAAATGGGGAGCAGAGCCCCTCAAGCTTGTGGCTGATGGCACTTTCTTTCCCCTTGTGCTTAGCTAGGTGACATCTCTTGTTATCTCCTTTTCTAACCAAAGAGGCCACCAGTAAATTAATCCGTATAGATTTGCCGATTAGGCCTCATTTGCAGACGGTGAAAGTGGGTGGGCTGAATGTTGAGGATTGGGCAGCTCTTAAACTTGCCACTGTCCCTCCTGACTCGATTTCTCCAGAATGCCCTGGAACGACGCTGTCTCAAGGAAGCATTACCGTATTTTTCGCTCTATAAGACTCTTTTTCCCTCCTAAAAAGTAAGGGGAAATGTGTCTGCGTCTTATGGAGCGAATGCAGCCATCCCAGAAGCCAGAACAGCAAGAGGGATTGCTGCTTTCGCTGTGCAGCGATCCCTCTTGCTGTTCTGGCTTCTGAGATTCAGAATATTTTTTTTTCTTGTTTTCCTCCTCCAAAAACTAGGTGCGCCTTGTGGTCTGGTGCATCTTATAGAGTGAAAAATACGGAATTTGAACGGCTCTTTAAGGGGGATAGCAGCCCCCGTGTTCAAATATAAACCTTTTCCTGCAAACACACACCTCAAAAAATATCTATGCAAGGTTCTCAAATAAGAACTCCACTGACAAACCAAGCAGACATTTCTCTTTTGTTTAGAAAATCACAGAATGACAAGAGACTACCAGCCTACAAGTGCTGTCAACTTCTCTCTCTCCCTTTTCCCCACTTCTCAGGATGTTTGGCACGAGCCAACTTAAGCCCATTCTGCCTGGGAAGGAATATGCCTTGCTCCCTGACTTCTTGCACCATCTGAAGATTTGGGCCCTGCAGTCAAACACCTGAGTTCAGCCGTCTGGCTGGCGGTGCTCTTAAAATAAGTGTTCTCTTGAAATCACAGCCTCTGGGATCTCTGGCTTTTAAGTGACAGCTAAGATTGATTTCAGAGGCTACAGAATTGTAAAGAATGGTGAAATCTGAATGGGCAGCCCATTACTTCACAACCCAAGAATCTCCCACTGCCTCAGTTCACTGTTTGGGGAAACGTTGAGAGATTTCCTATATTTGGAGTGGGAGCTGCTTAGCCATCCAAACATGACAATCTTGCATCAGTTTTTCGGGGAGTCATAATTACCGTATTTTTTGCTCTATAAGACTCACCTTTTCCCTCCTAAAAAGTAAGGGGAAATGTGTGTGCGTCGTATCGAGTGAATGCAGGCTGCGCAGCTATCCCAGAAGCCAGAACAGCAAGAGGGATTGCTGCTTTCACTGTGCAGCGATCCCTCTTGCTGTTCTGGCTTCTGAGATTCAGAATATTTTTTTCCTTGTTTTCCTCCTCCAAAAACTAGGTGCGTCTTATGGTCTGGTGCGTCTAATAGAGCGAAAAATACGGCAAGTGGCATCAGTTATTCAGGAGTGAAAAATACGTCTTCTTAGGAGCCCTGATTGTCATTTGAGGCTCTCTTTCCCTTGCTTAGCACGCACTAGCCTCTAGATTGCCCCTTGAAAAAATAAGCGAGGTACAGAGGTTAGTAAAGGGTAGTTAAAGCGGGCCACCTGTTTATATGAGCAGACTCTGCCACCTTGGGGAATTCTGCCTGCTTGAAACAATTACTAAGACGGCTAGAAAACATGCTCTGTGTTCCTTGTTTGTTCCTCCAGCTCATGCACCCGTCCTCACTCTCCAGGGCCATCTGCTTTTCTCCCTGTTCCTAGCAAGTTGTGTTTTCCGCTGCTTCGGCACAATTAATCTGCACCTTGTCCGGAGAATTTTAAAAGACCGGTGGGGATGTAGCCCTCTACCGATCTGCGACTTTGGTTTGCACTTTGGCATTGCTTTCTCAGTTATCCATTTGTGTTTTTTTTTTAAAAAAAAGTTTATTGCAGTTATATATTAACACCCGAAAGAAGAAAGAGCCAGGAGTGGTCTTCTCAGCCCTTGCTTGGGGAAGGGTACTTGCCAATGGCTTATTCTGCCTTGCTTCCTATCCGATGCTTATCGCTAGCCGCACCTCAAGCGTCCGATTGTGCTTCTGCTTTGCGTGGCCTCATCCTGCTGCCGTGTGTTAACCCTCCCGTGGGAGCTTCATCAGTCGAATTTCCCCTTCTCTCTTTTCTAGGTCACTGAAGTGGTCATGATCTATGATGCAGAGAAGCAGCGGCCCCGAGGTAAAGGAGAATCTAGTTTGTCCTTGAAATTTCTTTATCCTCTCCCTATGTCAGATGGCAAACTTTCACAACATCAACACATAATATACCTATATTGTTCACATTGCCTCAGGAAATTATTCCACTGAACAAACTACTACATGTAATTCATGCAATTCCATCCCCCAGTGTGTTACTGCTTTTGAAGTGAGGTGTTAAATGTCCGTCTCTGTCTCCACCCTACTTGCCCATGCATCCAAAAGGTGTTTTCTGTAACGAAAAGGTTGACACCTGAATTGCTTCAAATCGGCAAAGGAAAAGGAGTGAAAAGAAGCAGTCATTAAGCTTATACATTCCCCTATGCCCCCCCCCCTTTAGAGCATAAAGGTAAAGGGACCCTTGACCATTAGGCCCAGTCGTGGCCGACTCTGGGGTTGCGGCGCTCATCTCGCTTTATTGGCCGAGGGAGCCGGCATACAGCTTCCGGGTCATGTGGCCAGCAGGACTAAGCCGCTTCTGGAGAACCAGAGCAGCGCACGGAAACGCCGTTTACCTTCACCTATTTATCTACTTGCACTTTGATGTGCCTTCGAACTGCTAGGTTGGCAGGAGCAGGGACCGAGCAACGGGAGCTCACCCCGTCATTGCGGGGATTCGAACCGCCAACCTTCTGATCGGCAAGTCCTAGGCTCTCTGGTTTAACCCACAGCGCCACCCGTGTCCCTTATTTTTTTGAGCATACAGGCTCTTAAAGCCTTTCCAAAGCTGCAGTTATCAGTAACTGTAGGATAGAACATATGTTCAGCTTTGCCCTTTTTTGTCGTTAAATGGCTTCAGCTAAAAGCATTGGCCAAAGGCCGCGTCTGATACCTTGCTTCTTGAAAAGTTTCACAGATGAGGATCTAGGCAAAAGCCCCCTGTTACCCTTGAGGGGTAACTGTTTTTATGTTTGTTTGAGTGAGTGGGCAGTTTCTCCCCGAACTCCAAAGGCTGAGTCAGCAGTGTCTTCCCAGCTTCAGCCCCAATGGGAACCGGCCCTTGTCTTGTCTAGCTTTCCATTCCACCAATCACTTTTCAGTCGGCTCTTAGAGGCAGAATTTTTTTAAACAAAAAACGTCATCTGCGTGAGTTGCACCTAACCCACTCGGTAGCATGTCAGACATGCTAGGAAACAGTTTGCCATCTAGACTTTTCCACTCTTCCTTGTTGACTCCATTTATTTTAAAGCAATATGTAAATTCTTCACCTCATATTGATTAAGCTGTTAAGTCTTAGTTTTTATTTTAATTTAGACATACATCCTTAGTGGCATATTTAAGTGTTTCATAGTAAAAGTACAGTAAACGTTAAGTTCTTTCTTCCCCCCTCCCCTTCTTTTTCTTCTCTCTCTCTCTCTCTCTCTCTCTCTCTCTCTCTGTGAACTGTTTGTGATTAATATCTCTTTAGATTTTCTTCTCTCTAGGTGATAGATTATCACAGAGGTACAGGCCATTTCCACAAATGGAGGAGGGGTTCGGGCATCTGTCTTTATTTGGAGTGTAAACTTGAAAGTTTTCAATATTTGGGGGCAGGAGGAGTGGGGGCGGGCGGTTTTTCTCTTATTTTGATGCCTTTTAATTCGTTTTGCAACAGCTTTGCACTGTTTCAACAGAAAAATTCACTGACACAGTAAAGAGCAGCATCTTCTTGCATGGTTCCCCGCCCCCCCCCTTAAAGTTGGGAGAGGCAATGAAAGAACCTCCATCTTTCCTGTACTTGTGCTCACCATGAAAACAAGACCCAGAAGTGATGATTTTTTTACCTAAACGACTCCCTAAAGCTCTCACAGTTCAACTTTCCCAGGGACAAATCAGGAAAATTTGAAGGCTTCCTTCCGAGGTTTTGTCTTTTGCCTTAAAGCCTTGCTTGTGCAATTAGCTACCACCAGCAGGTTTGAAGGGCGTGAGCTGCTGGGCAGCCATGTTTAGCTTCAGCCTTGTCCACCACAAGTGTGTCCGGCGCTGGATACCAAACATGGGTGGCGAGTCGGTGCGGCCGATTGGGCCAGGCTAGGCTCACAGCCAGCAGCTTTCAGCCAGTTGGACATGATCCTGCAACCTGCACTAGCAATCCACCCATTCCAACTACAGGCAAACATGACTCTTGTGTTTACACCGCTTGCCTCTTAACCACTTTCATCTGCGGCATCCTGCGGTTTCCATCGCAACCCTGTGCTTCCTTCACTCAGTTGCACAGCTGTAAACTTCACTGCAAGTGTCAACGTGTCGGTTAGGCCCCTGGGGGATGCGAGGAGCAAATGCCTCTTTCATCGGTGGCTGCCCTGTGTTGCTTGCTAGGGTGCATCACACTGATAACTTGTGAAGTCTCCCTGGCTGTCCTAGTTCCTCTCTTAAGCATCCTCGGAAAATGCACTACTCCCTGTCCCAATTCTTGGTGTCTCTTTCTGCTCAAGCTCTTGCCTAAACTTCCTTCTTTCACCTTAAAATCTCTGCTCAGTCATTTGTATGGGTGTTAGGAAGCTGGACTCGTATACTGGGCACCCACCCCTTGTTCCCATTTTACAGAAGGGGAACGTGCGCTTGAATACCAATTGGCTTCCTTTCAGCCAGCTAGTGATTTCATGACTGAGCTATGAAATAAACTGGTTCCCCCTCCCTCCACCGCATCCTACCAGTTTTCCAACTTAGCACCAAGTATAGACTTGAGAGGATCACTGATGGGAAGAATGCAGATGTCTTATAGAGGAATTTGGTCCACTTTTTTGGTCGGGGTCTGTTATGCTGCTTACTTACGAAGAGCAGTTTTGTAACTGTTATGCTTTAAAGTCCTACGACTCCTGTTGCAATTTTGTCTTGGAAAATGGCTTCATGATAAAGCCAGCAGAAAAGCAAAGCTTTATACTAGCGCAGGGTTGACAGTGTGGCTGAACACTTGAGGTAACACTTAAAATCAAGAAGAATAAGAGTTTGGATTTGATATCCCTTATCACTACCCTAAGGAGTCTCAAAGCAGCTAACAATTTCCTTTCCCTTCCTCCCCCACAACAAACTCTCTGCGAGGTGAGTGGGGCTGAGAGACTTCAGAGAAGTGTGACTAGCCTAAGGTCACCCAGCAGCTGCATGTGGAGGAGCGGAGACGCGAACCCAGTTCACCAGATTACGAGTCCACTGCTCTTAACCACTATACCACACTGGCTCTCAGAAACACGTCACGGTCTTTACTTTTTTTTAGCTTGCCTGCTACTGAAAATAAAGAGCACCTTTGAATTGCATGCAGCATTCAGCTAAATCTACACATCTGCAGAACGCAAAATTTGCACGAGTCCAAAACCTCTTGCATTGTTTTTGGTTGTTTGAGTCTCCAGGCTCACAGAGAAATTCCTGAATGACAGTGTGATGCGACGGATCAAATGGGGTGTTTGGCCTTGTGGTGCTTTTCTCCCTTGCAGATCAGCTCTCAAAGCTCGTTGAGGTGAACTTGAGAGAGCTGCAGCGATCAGCCAAACTGCGGCTTGGGGCTCAGAATGCAGCCGTCTACTCATCTAGTCCTGGAATGTAGCAATCTCCTCTCTTAAGGGAGGAAGAGTTCACAATTTCCAAAAAACAGACAAACACAGCTGAGCTGATCCCCAACCTTTAATATCTGAGGTGGGTGCACCCATCTCCCTTGCAAGGAGTTCTTAAACCTTAGGCTTCCCCCTTCTCAAAGCTCCTTGTGCTTCAGTCTTCTTAGGCCTTTCGCACCTATTTTGCTCTTCGGCAAAGCTTCCTGGGCTTCAAGGGAAATCTCCTTGTGAAGTTAACATTTCTTCCAGTGTCCTGAAGTGCTGCTAGGGTCCCCAAGAGCTTTTCAACAACCTTCTCCCAGGCCTGTTGTCAAGCTTGCTCACGTTCTTATAGAAGCGGTTCTGATCCAACAGCCTCTTTTAGCGCTTGCCTCCTTGACAACTTTTTCGTTTTCCATCTGCCCTTTCCTTGCTGTCTTTCTTATTCACAAAAGACCCCTGCCAACGCCCGTGACCCCCTCGCCTCTTATCTGGGTCTGCCTCAAGTGCAGATCTCCGCTTCTGGGAAACTCGAATTTTTGCTTAGTTTCCCCTTCTGGTGTTTGCAGTCTTCCTTTCTTCAAATCTCCTTGCTTGCCTCTCATTTTTCTTCCTAACCTTGTTGCTGTTTAGTTGTTTAGTCGTGTCTGCCTCTTCATGACCCCCTGGACCAGAGCACGCCAGGCACTCCTTTCTTCCACTGCCTCCCGCAGTTTGGTCAAACTCATGCTGGTAGCTTCGAGAACACTGTCCCACCATCTCGTCCTCTGTCATCAGGGTCTTTTCCAGGGAGTCTTCTCTTCTCATGAGGTGGCCAAAGTCTTGGAGCCTTCCAGTGAGTACTCAGGGCTGGTTTCCTTCCGAATGGAGAGGTTGGATCTTCTTGCAGTCCATGGGACTCTCAAGAGTCTCCTCCAGCACCAGAATTCAAAAGCATTCATTCTTTGGCGATCAGCCTTCTTTATGGTCCTAACCTTGAGCGAAGAGCAAAAGAGCACATTTTCTTCCGTGTAGGCGATCGGTAGCTGTCCCCTATAACATCCTCCCCACATTTTAAATAGACATTTCTGAATCGGTTTTCTCTCGGGTGCAGAAGCGCCCATCTTTCCACTTCTGCCCTGCCAAGACTTCCATCTGCCTGCAGACAAGCGAAAGAGCCTCTCTCTCTGTAGAGGCTGCTGCATCGTGGACCTGGCTTCATTTATACTCTTATGTGTTGGAGATGCTCTTAAAAGTCCCCCACAACCCATTTATTTTTAATTTGATTCCGCCCCCCGCCCCTGCTCTTGTTGCTGACAGCAGAATATTGACCTGCTGCGATCTATCTTGGCCTGTATCTTTGTGTCTTTTTTAAGTATGAACCTTTTCTACAATAAGGCTCCATGGGCTTACCCAACCATGTTGGATAAGCTTAGAGAGACAATAACTGTTACAGAGACTGTAGCTTTATTTTTTTTTCTGTTGAACGCTTTAGAGCAATAAATGGCTGCTGTCAGCACTAGCTGCAAAGCGAAAATTAAACCAAGGGGGAAATCTTGGGTTTCAGGGGGGAAACGATTAAACGCCCCCACCCCAACGCCATTTCCCACCCCAAATTCATTTTTGTTTTCATCGCAAGTTTTTAGAAAGCCGCTTTTGCGAAAGGCTGCAGTTGCGTCAGCTAATAGCGGTCCTGGATTTGGCCATTGGTAGTTTTCCAAGGGGATGCAGTCTGTTCTGCATAGGACTATGTTTGGGATTTTCTCAGATATTTATTCCTGGAATGAATTGGCAGGGCAAACAGGTTGCCCCTGGCAGTACTGCCCGTAATATATTCTCCGTCAGCCAAATTTCCAGCAACAATAAACAGGGAGCTATCATATTTTTCCACCAACCCTTGGCCCCAGAAGATCTTGCCATTGGGACGTCACGCCAAGCACCACCCACCCCAAAGTCACCTGAAACCCTTGCTTGAACCCTTGGTTCGCCCCTAATACTGTTCATCATCCTGTTTTGTGTCACAACACCCTGCTACCTTGATTCACTCTTCGTCGTTGGCTAGGTTTTGGATTTATTACTTTCGAGGACGAACAATCAGTGGACCAGGCTGTCAACATGCATTTTCACGACATCATGGGCAAAAAAGTGTGTAGTTGTAGTTTTATTTTACCTTAAGACAAAGCTGAGTCTTGGAGCAACTGGCAATTTGGCTGGCGGATAGGAGGAGCTTGGTGGGGGGAGTGTTTGAGGGGGGGACATACGGAGAAGAATCCTCACAGGTGAAGCTTCATTGAGTGACTTGTTTTATCGCACGAGTCTCCATCATCTTGGAACAGAGAATTTAATTTTCCACATTGCCACCGATTAAGAAGTAACCTCTTCCAAAGCACTGAGAAGGTTTAAACCAGCACCTTTCAGACTGCATTTCTAGGCCCTGAAAGTTTATTGCAGAGAAG
This sequence comes from Podarcis gaigeae, assembly GCF_964106915.1. Taxonomy (NCBI): domain Eukaryota; kingdom Metazoa; phylum Chordata; class Lepidosauria; order Squamata; family Lacertidae; genus Podarcis; species Podarcis gaigeae. The sequence goes on along the minus strand of NC_139696.1, from coordinate 3,392,487 downwards.
ATTGATGGGAAAAAATCCCCTGAGAGGCAGTGTAATGATCTTGGTCTAATAAATTAGCGTTTAGCAGACCAAGAACAGGTGCTGTGCTTCTATGCTCCTGCTACCTCATATCTTTGGGCATTAACACATTTTTCCTTAAGCTGGTACCCTCCAGAGGTTTTCTACTACAACTCCCATCAGCCTCGGCTTGGGGAAGAATGCATTAATGCAAGTCTCCCATGGTTGGCTAAACCACTGGTTTCCTGGAAGTCTGAACTGCGTAAGCCTGGCAGTGAACTGTCAGAGGGATGAGGAAGGACGCACTTGATCTCTACCCAATAAGCAGTCATTTATCGACCTAAGGTGGTTGTGCCCAACCAGACTAGCTTGTTTATCTCCATACAACACTCCTCTGTAGGGGCTGGTTAGCGGGGGTCTCTCTCAATTTGTGCAGTGCAGGTCTGGAAATTTGGAAAACTACTGACGGGCATTTGAGGACCATTTGTGGGCAGCTCGGGTTAAAATAATAGCTGAGGACCCCACTTGCGATTTTGTCATGGCGTTTGGCTGTGTTCACAAGAACTAAGGCAAGCAGCGTTGAGGTTTTGCTTTAGATGTTCTACTGGAAGGTGTTAAGGAGGTATGATGGTAACAAGCTGGTAGAAGGCAGGCAGGAGCAGCAGGGCTGTTGTAGAAGGTGATTTTTATTTTATTTTTTGCAACGCCAGTGAAATTTCTACGTTGCCAAAGGCTCAGCTTCCCATTACCACTCCTTCAGATGTGTGTGCCTTTTATTCCATATTCCAGCTGGGGAGGACGGGTGGGGAGGGGCGCACAGCAGCCTTTGAAAGGCGAGATTTGAACAAAACACTGACCGAAGCATCATGAAGGAATGGTTCAAACCGGGGAGGAAAAAAAATGGGTCACTTACTGTGAGACTTCGATACGAATCCACATATTCTTTTTACCTATAATAGCGTTTTTAACCACGATGCAGTTAAGTGACCTTTTGGTTGTTGTCATCTTCATACTGTGTTGTCAGCGCTCCCGAGAGACTTCTGGGTGAACCGACTCTGCTTTCTTAACTCACTCCGCTTTTAAGTCCCTTGGCTTTCAGCATAGCTTCACGTGAGCAAGCGAGGCAGGGGGAAGGAGTGGCTTAAGTTTCAGAGAACGGCCTCAGCCTCTAAATTGTCCCAGCTTCTGATAAAGGTGAAAGGGCGACAAAGAGATTCTTGTGCAAAACCTAAAGTGTTCTTCGTGGCTCTCCAGTTTGGGTTGAAACCGCAGACATTTGATGATAGACCCCTGGGTTTTTAAAACGCCCAACGCTCTCCCGGTTCTCAAGCTTTGTAATTCACAATGAGAAGCTAATTGTATTTTTTGAAAGCTCAGTATTTTTCTGCTATCCAGAAAGTCTTGCCAGGATATCCTAGTTAATGCAGAAGTAGTTACGCAGTTTTAAAATATTGCTGAAATCTTTTGAGTTGGAACTGGAGCTACTGCTTCACTCATTTCGTCAGCTGTAATCAAATTCTGTAGCCGTGGGCACCAGCTCTGGGAACCCAGGAGAGAACTGGCTAATATGAGTCGGTTTCAAAAGAGATTGCAGCGATATAAATGCCATGTTACTCAGCGAGTGGCTGGAGAAAAGGCAGACTTTGAGCCATCGATGTTCGGGTGCCAAATACGTTTTTGTTGACCAGGTAGAGTGCAAGTTCCCAGACATTTTGGTAATTCCACCCCATCGTTAACGGCGGCTTTTGAACTTTCCTCAGCGCTGCTGCTCCCCGATAAACCCCTGAAACAGCAGCGTCGGCAAAGCCGCTCTGCCTTCTCTCTCTTCTGCCCTTTGAAAATGATTACCGAAGCTTATTCTCCCCATCCGACCCCTTTGCCATATTTAATGAGCAACCAAACTGTCTCAAGGTTTGGGACTTGGGGCGTAGGGGTGGGAAATCGCTTGTTCCCAGCACCCTCCAAGTGCAGGTTTTGGGTCGACAAAAAAGAGGAGGAATGCTTCAGGGACATTGGGAGGCCCGTTATCAGCGCTGACTTGCGCAGCCTTACAGAAGCAGAGTTAATCTGAAGCACACACATTTCATACGTTTCGCTTCATGGTGTTTATATCCGGGCTTTCCTCCAGGGAGCTCAGGAAAGGTACGCAGGGCTCCCAGGTGGTCTTCTATCCAGGCAGTGACCACAGAGAAGGCCTGCTCGGCTTTAGTAATGTTGCTGCAGCTTTGGCCTTCAAACCACATCCTTGGCTCATTGGAGGCAAAGATCCTCGAGTTATTAAAGCGTGGCTGAGCATGTCCAAATTGTTAGCTGCATCCCGACATTAGCACAAGTTTAAAACGGGGGTTTATTCTCTCTCCCTTTCATGACCCCATTGCTCAGCTTCACTTAATAATTCAGAGTTTATCTTCTGCCACCCCATGCCAAATTTCAAAATTAGCTTCATATTTGGATTTAAAACTGGCTGTGAAGTTTATCTTGGACAGAAAGTCCGTCTTAAGTAGTCCAGGCACATCATTAAAGCACTGGGGTGCATTCCTTTTATGTGTGACACACACACATCCACCTTATTTACAAATCAAAAGCGCTTTTCCTCTGACTTAACACAGTATGAAGGTTTTGCTTCTTATTGACTCAACTGTCCATTTTTTATTACCTGCATGTTTGTTTACTTTTTTGTTAGATGTAATGTAAGGTTCTCTTATCACATCCATTCCTTCTGACATTGTTTGAGTTAATTGAGGTTCTTTAAGCGTTAGCCTGGGGAAGGTAAGTCTTTATCTTCCATTAGACTTCTAAATAATAATAAAAGAAATAAGTTTATAAATAGGAATTTCTTTTTTTAAAAAAAACAACAACAACAACTGGAAACTGAATGTGTGTTTCTCAGGTATGAACAAAGCCGAAATTGCAATTTAGCTGTGTGGCATGTTTAGCCACAAATTACAACACTTTCCTCATCGCCACCCTGCCAAAAAAAAAAAAAAAACCAAAAAAAGAGAGGTCTGGCTTAAAGCCTTTGTACCTTTCTTCCGTGATGTTCCCCTCAACCTTGCTAGCAAACTGAATTATTCTTACCTGCGAAGCCAAGCACCAGAGCTGTGTGCCGAGACCGAAAGTCTGCCGAGAAGACTGCTTGTTATGTGAGCAAGCCGATCAGCTGACATAACGGAAGAGAAAAAACCACTCCCGGGGACACCTTTTATCCTTAACCGCTTTACGGAGCAGAGACTTTCGGAGCGGCTTCCTCTTGAACTACCCATTGTACCCGAGAAACACTTGCTTATTTTTCTCGTAAACTAGCGGCCTTTAAAAAAGAAAAGAAAAAAAGCTTGTAATTCTTTTATTAAGTTCTTAGCCGTAAGTCATAAGGTGCTAAGATATGAGCTTTTGCTTTTTAAGTGTTAAACTTAAGGGTGTGTGTGAAGACGGGCAAAGTGCGGGGGGGCAGCGGCGGCGAGCTAACCGGCAGCCTCCCCTCCCTGAGTGCCTCGCTCTCTTTGTCTAGGTGGAGGTGAAGCGGGCCGAGCCTCGGGATAGCAAGAGCCAGACGCCAGGGCCGACGGGCACGAGCCAGTGGGGAAGCCGGATCATGCCAAGCGCTGCCAACGGCTGGGCAGGGCAGCCCCCACCTACCTGGCAGCAAGGATATGGACCTCAAGGTACCACTTCTCTGCTGCTGGACCCTGGCAGGTTGCAGGGCGCTCCTGGGCCAACTCAGGCTTGGCCTTCATTCCTCTGTGCACAAACAAGCTCCTCCGGGCTGATATTGGCAGTCCCTGCAAATACCTTGCTAGTTTAGGGTGCGGAAGGGCACCTGCTCTGCCTCTGTCCATAGCTGTCAACTTACAGATTTGAAAATAAGGGACCAGCAGCCTTGAAAATAAGGGACCAGCAGCCTTGAAAATAAGGGATCAACAATTACTTTGATAAAAGACATATTTTGTTGCGTGCAAATGGCTTCCAATACCTATTAGGTCCATAAATTACCATATAACATATATTCAACACAAAAAAACAGCAACAATTTGTTGTTGACAAAGGACAGCTGGACATAGAAAGGGCCCCATTACCTTCAGTAGCTTATTTAAGGGACATCATCAATAAGGGACAGCAGCGGGACATGGCGCTGGGATAAGGGACTGTCCCACCAAATAAGGGACGCTTGACAGCTATGCCTCTGTCCCCAGACATCTTCAGGTTCTCCGTGGTCGGAGGCCGTCAGCGCCCCTGAGCGCCAGCTGCTGGCAGGGGAAAGCTGCTGCTGCCCTCACGTCCCATTGGGGCATCTGGTGGGCCATGGTGAGGACAGGAGGATGGGGTGCCCTTTGGCCTGATCCAACAGCCAGGCTCTCCTAGGGAATGTCTGGAGGCTGTTGGAGGCTGTATGGCAGCTAGCAGATTGAGGTTGACTCCTGACAAGACAGAAGTACTGTTTTGGGGGGACAGGAGGCAGGCAGGTGTGGAGGATTCCCTGGTCCTGAATGGGGTACCTGTGCCCCTGAAGGACCAGGTGCGCAGCCTGGGAGTCGTTTTGGACTCACCACTGTCCATGGAGGCGCAGGTCAGTTCTGTGTCCAGGGCAGCTGTTTACCAGCTCCATCTGGTACGCAGGATGAGACCCTCCCTGCCTGCGGACTGTCTTGCCAGAGTGCTCCATGCTCTAGTTATCTCCCGCTTGGACTACTGCCATGCTCTCTACGTGGGGCTACCTTTGAAGGTGACCGGAAACTACAACTAATCCAGAATGTGGCAGCTAGACTGGGGACTGGGAGCGGCTGCCAAGACCACATAACACCGGTCTTGAAAGACCTACATTGGCTCCCAGTACGTTTCCGAGCACAATTCAAAGTGTTGGTGTTGACCTTGAAAGCCCTAAACAGCCTCGGCCCAGTATATCTTAAGGAGCGTCTCCACCCCCATCATTCTTCCCGGACACTGAGGTCCAGCTCTGAGGGCCTTCTGGCGGTTCCCTTGCTGCAAGAAGCCAAGTTACAGGGAACCAGGCAGAGGGCCTTCTCGGTGGTGACACCCGCCCTGTGGAACGCCCTCCCACCAGATGTCAAAGAGAACAACAACTACCAGACTTTTAGAAGACATCTGAAGGCAGCCCTGTTTAGTGAAGCTTTTAATGTTTGATGTATTACAGTATTTTAATTTATTTATTTTTTGAAGCCGCCCAGAGTGGCTATTATTATTATAGTAGGAGATTGGAAAGGGAGTCCCCCCCTCCCCCCAAAAAACCAAGTTCCATGCTGAAATAACTTTGAAACAGGCACGATCCAGACTGTTTTGAAGCGCCCCTGGACCTTGGCAGCCCATTTGAGACAGAGAGGGGTCAAGAATCTTCCTCCTCCGCCTCTTGCAAGCTCTGCCTCCAGCCCTCCTTCAGCTGGAGCTTGCGGCAGATGCTGCCTGCACAAAAGTGATCGCGTCTCAGCCGTAGAGGCCCAGGCGGTGCAGGCAGCGGTTTACTTGCGACAGCCGAATGCTGGTTTAGAACTCCTCTTTCATTTAGTTTCTCCATGTCAAGTATGCAGGCCTCTGTAGCTTAAAAGAGTCTGCGGCCCCATCTCGGGTGCTGTTTTTCAAATGCCATGTTTCAGAAGAGCCCCAAACAACCTTCCCGCTAGGCTTCGCTTCTTGACATCCCCACAGTTCTGAAATGATGAGGTTGTAAAACGACTGAGCGCTGTCCTGGTCAAACAGGCATGGTATCTTGACCGTTCTTGTGTGTGTGTGTTTTTTTCCCCTTCCCTGCCCTCTTCCTCTTCTCCCCCCCCCCCCACTTTAGGGATGTGGGTACCAGCGGGACAAGCACTCGGTAAGTATGTCACAGTTGTTGAAGTCCTTGTATATTGAATATCCTAAGCCTAATTAATTAAAGCAAATCAAAGGACTGACATGCTTAGAGTAGACCCGTTGAAAGGGAATGAACTTAAGCCTGTTAATTTCAGTGATTCTACACTGAGTAGAGTTTTGTTGTATACAACCCAGAATTTTTAGCATCGGCTTAGCGCCTCAGCAGTTTTCCTCCCAAGAACTCTGAACCGCAAATTTGCAAGTGTCTTGAAGCCCCTTGAGCAAGAATCCCCAGGGTTCTTGTGTGCATGAGCTGGGTGGGTGGAATAAGCAAGGAGGGCTCAGGCGAGGGAAAGGGATAGGTGTGACCCTTGGCTTTAATTCCATATGACCCTCTGCCTTAATTTCATGGAAGTGTCAAGGAGGTGGCAGAAAGAAAGACAACCAGGATGCAGCTCCCAACATATGAGGCCTGAAGCAATACAGGCTGAGATAGGATGGAGGTGGTCCTCACACACACCCCACATCCTAATGCCTAATTAACAGGGACAACCGAATCAGATGGGCAGGGTATTCCCTCAGTCGTACCTTGGATCTCAAACGCCTTGGCTCCCAAACAAATCGGCTCCCGAACGATCGAAACCCAGAAGTGAGTGTTCTGGTTTTCGAACGATTTTTGGAAACCAAAGGTCCAGCGCGGCTTCCGGTTGGCTGCAGGACACTCCTGCAGCCAATCGGAAACCGCACCTTGGTTTTCAAACCGTTCCGGGACTGGAACAGACTCCCAGAATGCATTCTGTTAGAGAACCCAAGGTGTGACTGTACTAATAATAAACGAAAGCAGCCGCAAATGTGGCCAGCCCGCATTAACTCATGTTAGTCATTTGTTGCACATTGGCAACCTGAAAAGAATGGGTGGTGAAAAGGAGAGGGAGAGGGAGAGGGGAAGTGAACTAGTTTGTTCCATTTGCCAAAAAGAAGTCCTGCCTTTTAAAGGCCTGGTCCCCTAAGCCTTCATTTTCCCAGTACAGCAAAGAAATGTGTTCTCTCTCTCTTTTTTTGAAAACTGGCTCTCTGAGAACTGTGGGAACAGCTGGATTAAAGCTGTGTTCTTTTATTATTTCTCCACCATGCTAGCCCCTTGGTTGGCTTGGAAGAGCTGGGCTCTGCCCAGTTCAGAAGTGGGGTGAGCTACCAAATGATTGTTTGAAACAAGCCACTTCTTCATGTAGGCAGTAGCCCTCGGCAACCCCGTTAAGAGCGAAAGCTGAAGAAGCGTGACCTGAGGAAAATCATTTCTGCTCCCTGTTTGTGCATTTAGGATTTTAAACCTCCTAAGCAGCTGGAAGGGACGTGGGTGGCGCTGTGGGTTAAACCACAGAGCCTAGGACTTGCTGATCAGAAAGTCGGCGGTTTGAATCCCCGCGACGGGGTGAGCTCCCGTTGCTCAGTCCCTGCTCCTGCCAACCTAGCAGTTCGAAAGCACCTCAGAGTGCAAGTAGATAAGTAGGTACCGCTCCGGCGGGAAGGTAAACGGCGTTTTTGTGCGCTTCTCTGGTTCACCAGAAGCGGCTTAGTCATGCTGGCCACATGACACCGGCTCCCTTGGCCAATAAAGCGAGATGAGTGCCGCAACCCCAGAGTCAGTCACGACTGGACCTAATGGTCAGGGGTCCCTTTACCTTTTAAGCAGCTGGAGGAGGGGGCAGGAATATGCAGTTTCTTAAGACTGCTGTGCCTCGCTTTCGATGAGAGCTTGATGCCACATATTAATTGGATAGGTACTTACTTAAGTTACATCGTACGAGAAAACAGGACCCTGCCATGTGGCCGTTTTAAGAATGTGGCCCCAAAACTGGAGTGGTTGCTGCTGTTTTTCTACTTCTTTAAAAGTATATGCAGTGATCAAATGTTGCGGGAGCGAATGAGGTAGTAAGAAGTATTTTTGAAGAGTGCCCCTTGGAATCCTACTTGCAGAGTCGATTTATAAAACAACAACAACCCACTCCTCGTAGCATCCACCATGTTGTCATTTCACATTACATGTATTCTCTTGCAAGAAGGAGTGGGGAACCTGGGGTCCTCTCGGTATTGTACTCCAGCTCCCATCAGCCCTAGCGGACTGGGGTGATGGGAGTTGTAGTCCCGCAACACCCAGCCTCCCCAAACAAGGGCTTCAGTTTTTATGTGGCGTTTCAAGCACCATCCACGCTATGTGTCTGTTGCCTTATCATTTGAGGATCAGTAACCCAATTAAGATGGGACGCGGGTGGCGCTGTGGTTAAACCACAGAGCCTAGGACTTGCCGATCAGAAGGTCGGTGGTTGGAATCCCCGCAATGATGGGGTGAGCTCCCGTTGCTCAGTCCCTGCTCCTGCCAACCTAGCAGTTCGAAAGCACGTCAAAGTGCAAGTAGATCAATAGGTACCGCTCCGGTGGGAAGGTAAGCGGCGTTTCCATGCGCTGCTCTGGTTCTCCAGAAGCGGCTTAGTCCTGCTGGCCACATGACCCGGAAGCTCCCTCGGCCAATAAAGCGAGATGAGCGCCGCAACCCCAGAGTCGGCCACGACTGGACCTAATGGTCAGGGGTCCCTTTACCTTTACCTTTAACCCAATTAAGCAACGTGTTGTGGGGCTGGGGGTGGAGGGAACCACTTAAACGCTGTACTTCCTGGGTGGAAAACGCCTATGTCAAGTAAGCGACTTGATGTTGGTGCAGTGAATTTTGAAGACCCCCCCAAGCCTCATAGGTCTCTCCCAGCTTGATGGAGCTGACTTGGGGCGTTGCAACATCTCCCCATCTTCTCAAGCTTCTCCTCCTCATTGGCTGCTCCTACCTTTCCCCAGGTGGGTATGGCCCCCCTCCTCCAGGTAGAGGAGCTCCACCTCCACCACCGCCTTTTACCTCGTACATCGTATCAACCCCTCCAGGAGGATTCGCTCCCCCACAGGGCTTCCCGCAGGGATATGGGACCCCTCCGCCCTTCAGTGAGTATTCCCGACCACTCTGCGGCACGGCTTGGGGTGGGGAGGGGGACCCTATGTCGTGTGTGTATATACCCTGCCTCCCATGCGCCCGTCCCGCTCCGAATTATTCTCACAACAACCCTGTGAGGCAGGTCAAGCCAGGAGCGTGTCATTGGCACAATACCAGCCAGTGCGCGAAGTCTCAGAAGGCGCGGGCCTCCCCTGCTATGATGCTCTGACCCTGGCCGATACAGCCCAGAAAATCTGGAGAGCACCAGGGTTGGGGGAAGGCTGCTCTGCCCTCTTCCCAACACTGATTCCATTTGAATTTTCCCTTCTGGTCCCCGGTTGGTGGGTGAGTAATAATTAGAGGAGGAAAGGTTCCTGAGGCCCATTTCCTTTCCTATCCTTGAGTTGAGCAGGTAAGGTATCGGCTCGGGGCTTCCTCCGTGGGCCTCCCCGCTCACACTTTCCGTGACTTCTCTTTCTTCCTCCTTCCCCGCTGCCCCCCCCCCCCCGGCCTCCTCAGGTTTTGGATACGGTGCCCCGCCACCTCCACCAGACCAGTTTGCTCCTCCTGGCGTCCCTCCGCCACCTGCCACTCCTGGGGCAACACCACTCGCTTTCCCCCCTCCGCCACCGCCATCTCAGCCAACTCAGGACATGAGCAAGCCACCAACCGCCCAGCCAGATTTCCCCTATAGTCAGTTTGGTAAGTGACGGCCTTGGGGGGTCTGTGTGGCTCCTGTTCCGGCTTTGCCTGCTTCCCTTCTCCTCCCCGTCCCCTTTGTTTCGTTCACGATAGCTCCGCTAGAGAACAGGATTGGGATTTTGCTTGCAAAGGGTATCCAAAGCATCCGTTCTGGTTGTCTTCTCCTTTCTGCCTTTTTAAAGGGTGGGAGGGGGGAGCCCTGCCTGTTTCCTTGTCACAGATTAGCTCTGGTGGGTTTAGGCTTGCGGCGATCATCCTTGCGATGTGAAAGCTGGCCCTTGAGATCCGACAGGGCTGCGTCATGTGAACATGGTGCCAATCCACGAGAGGGAGGGTAGGATAAACTGAAAGTCTGATAACAACCACTTGAATTTCAGCTGTCTTGACATTGCTGTTACCCTGAGAAGTAGAGGGGAGGGGGCTATGAATCTGCACGAATTTCTGGCATATAATGTAAGTAGGCCCTTTTTTGTCTTTTAGCAACTAGTCCCTGACTTCTAAGCCTTGAGCGGGACTCTGAAAAGGTCGTCTGACTTGTCATTTTTGCATCTACGTAAAGTTCAAACAAGTTCAGGGTAGCTGAATTTGCAGGCTTAAGTTGCACCTTACAGATATTGCAGCTGCAAAAATTGGGTCTCTTCTTCTCCTACACCTTGAGATTTGCAGGGATATGCAGATTCCCACACCAAAATAAGATTTTGTACAATTTCTAGTTAGAAGAAGGTCTTTTTTCAAATTTCAGTAGGTCTCCGTTTCAGCACCACCCAAATGTTATTCTCAGTACGTAGTCAGGAAACCTTAAACCCTCATTTTCTTGCACCAAAGTCTTATCAGATTTCAGTATTGCAGGAGATTGAGAGATTCTTAATCTTGCCCTCTTGGCTCCAGAGTAGGCTTTGCTTCTGAATTTCCAGAATTCTGCAGTCTGATGAAAGAAGTCTTTTATGCCTTCCAGCTGAGCACATTTTGTTCTGTAACTTGTTGAGGACTTGTACCATTCGCACCTGTCTTTGAAACATCAGGGCCAAACTCTCAAAGGAAGAATGAGAATCTTACTCCTGTCTTGCTCAAGGCACAAGGTCTCTTCGGCTTCTCAACTTAATCAGTTACATGTAGAATCATGATCAGTGGACACCAGTTGATCTAAGCCCTCCATCCATGTGATCCTAAAGAACTTCCTTTCCCAATGCCACAATTCCAGAGTTTATGCAGAGACCCCTCTCTCATACCATGTACTCTTAATTTGCTGCTGCCCCAAAGGGATGTTGTTGTTGTCGTCATCTTCTTGTCCTCCTCCTTCCTCGTTTGTAGAACAACACACCCTTTTCTCTAAGGTTGTTGGTACAAGAAGATGTCCACTTCCAGGCTTTCAGTAGCCAAATCTTGGGTGGCTGCAGAAAGAGGTCATAAGACCTCTTAAATCGCCTTTCCCCCTCTCCCAGCAGGCTTTCTGAGCGCAGGTCATCTGTATCAGTACAGAATCCGTGGAGCCCAGTATTGGAGTTGTGCAGAAAACTCCACGTTTAGTCTGAGTGGTATAGAAGAGGCTCTTTTAACACCTTCCCCGAAATCAGGGTTGCTCACCACAGACCCTTCAAGTTAACGCTTCAAAATGCATAAAATCCTACTGATTCAGCAAGCTTCCTGTGTCCCTCTCCTGCTTAAAAAAACCACCAGATTGGGTGATTCTCTTGACTTTGGAATGCCCTGTGTGCTAAAGCTATTTGAAGATATTTTTTCTTTTTTGTCAAATGACTTAGAAGGCTTCTAACTGGGGCTTGGGGGAAGGAACAAGATGCCTGCGAGTGTTTGAAGTGAAACCTTGATAAGTCATCAAGAAGGGGGGATAAAAGCATCTTGATCTCTATGTGTCAGAAAGCTTTGTTAATCTGAACACTGCCGGGAAGCACCTTGTTGAAATTATCTGCATGTGCTTGTCGGATGGAAGTTTCGCCTCATCATCCATTTTGTTGTCAGAACAGCGGGAAGGGCTTCCAGTTAACCATTTGCACGGAAAGATTTTCGTCCCAGTATCAAGGAAAGGAACAGGCTACCCCCAAATACTGAGCCAGTCCCAGTTGACCTTCTTTTAGTCACACCTGTAAAGAGGGAGATGGCTTTTTGACAGAGCAAACAGATTGTGAACAGGGTCTTGAGGGGTACTGTTTGGAGGAAGAACATAAGAAGTGTCTGTTCTGGATCAGGCCAGTGGCCCAGTAGCCAGCAACCTATTCTCACAGTAGCCAAACCCCTAGCACTCTCCCCTCTTGCCGTCCCCAGTAACTGGTTTTCAGTAGCCTATTCCCCCCAAACCTCATCCTACATTGCAGCCTGCATCCTTGCACAAGCCTCCGATTCCCAGGGCTTCCTCAACCTTTGGCTTTCAATGACCAGGATTAAGCTGAGATACAGTGATGTAAGAAGGGAGCGGCCGGTATTTAAAATAAGCCTTTTTGTTCTTTTTTTTAAAAAATGCTGTGACCCCCTTCTGTTCTATCCTAATAGCTGCGGGTTATTTCCTTTGCATTCCGAAATAACGTGTCTCAGGAGTTTTTTTGCAGCCTGTTTCCAATCAATGCACTCACTGAGAGAGAAAATGGGTGAAAGAGGAAAAATGTAGGGAAATTGAAAGACAATAAAGTCAGGGTGTTAAATCCTCAGCGTGTTCTGAGAAACGCCCCCTCCAGAAATCCTCAGTTTAGGGCAGGATTCCTTGAAATGTATGTTACCAGACACGGAGAGCTGCGACCCACAGCCCGTCGTTCCATGTCAAAATGTGATGCTTCCGTATTTACGACTTCCGAAGAGTCCTTGCTTACATATATGTGCCTTTCTCCAGCTCCCCCTGTTCTGCATGTTTTATCACGTTAAAGCCGCCTAGCTGTTTTTAAGATCCCGCCAGTGGGGTGTGTGTGTGTGTGTATAGACATGGCCGGGACAGTTCTGGGCCTTAACTACGCCCTTGTTGGGGTGCAGCGTTGTTCTTTTCAGCTAGGGTGACCCCGAAGCCCTGCGTTTTGGGTAAGTCTCCTCCGCCCCCCTTTTCCGAGAGAATTGTAGGTTTTGTACAGGCCTCTCTTGGGGGTTTAGTCACCCTGGTCTCCTCCATTTCTTGCCAGGCCTGGGTACCTATTCTCAAGACCCTTCAGGCTTCGGGCCAATTCTTTGTTTACACACTTATGGTCAGGCTGAGAAGTGAGTTACCTTAGGTAGGTGGAGCCTATTTACACCAAATCCTCTTGCTTGTGATCTCTTGTGTGGATGGAAGGGGGCGGGGCGGGGTGGGGGAACAGTAACCTTTTTTTCCTTCCAGGGGTGTGACCTCTTTGGGGAGCAGGGAGAAGAAGAGACATTTGCCCCTCCCCTGAAGGTTTCTCTAGTTCACGCAGCTGCCAGCCTTGTTGAAACCACCCCGCTGCCCTGGGGTGTTGGCTTAATTAATTTGTAGTACCGCGATCGGGCAGTGTTCACATGGAAAGGGGGTGTCTTCTCTTGGGAGAAATTCGGGGGCAAGGACCTTCAGCTGTGTTTGAAGAAAGCATTTCCCCCCTCTTCCTTTTTTTTGGGGGGGGGGGTGTACAATGGAATTGTGGTGGGTGGAGGCATCCCGCATAAAAACAAGGCACGATGCAGCTTTGGCAAAAAAAATAAAAATAATTAGAGTAGGGTTAGGTACTGTGTTGTCGTTTGTTTAAAAGAGGGGGGTGAAATCTCCCTATTCATGATAAAAATGGGTGGGTACACCTACTTCCTATCTCTCCTGTTTCAAGTGACAAGTGCCTTGGGATATTCACTCTTGCTTATTGAAATCATTTTTATCCCACTCTTCGGCTGAATAAAACCTTTCAAGGCAGCCCACAAATACCAGCCTCACTCTCAGATTTGCAGTCTAAAAGACACAGCACAGAAGGAAAAGGGATTAAGAGGGAGGAGAAAAGGGCATTCCTTCTTAGTTGCAAGCTTTCAGCGGTTGGGCTAACCAATACCACCCCATCCACCAGCCTCTTGCCTTACAGGCTTATCCAGAAACTCTGGCGAGTGTAGGGTGGTTTCAAGGAAGACATCCAATATCTTTGAATGTATGGGGGAGCCTGCATGCCTTCCATAGGAGGGAAGATTTGGACGTGCCTGGCGAGAGCAGGCATGAAAAGGACACCTTTCTGCTCCCTGGCAATTTGGTGGTTGGCCACGGCTTAAAAGGGGGCGCAGAGATCAGCTCTGTGACATAAAGACAGTGCTTTGCATGTAGAAGGCCCTAAGTTTGCATGAACCTGCGGCTTTGCAGGAGCACGTGATTCTCGAAAGTGTGAGGAAGTGCAGAGCTGTGAATTTTTAGCCTTTCCCCTCCCTTAACGTTTCAGAGCTCCACTGCTGCACAGAGAGACAGCTTTTACATCCATAAGCCTTTTGGCATGACGTTTAAGATACCAGGGACGCAGGTGGCGCTGTGGCCTAAACCACTGAGCCTCTTGGGCTTGCCGATCATAAGGTCGGCAGTTCAAATCCCCGTGACGGGGTGAGCTCCCATTGCTCTGTCCCAGCTCCTGCCAACCTAGCAGTTTGAAAGCACACCAAAACGTGCAAGTAAATAAATAGGTACCGCTGCGGCGGGAAGGTAAACAGCGTTTCCGTGCACTGCTCTGGTTTCGCCAGAAGCGGCTTAGTCATGCTGGCCACATGACCCGGAAAAACTGTCTGCGGACAAACGCCGGCTCCCTCAGCCTGTAAAGTGAATGAGCACCGCAACCCCAGAGTCATCTGCGACTGGACTTAACTGTCAGGGGTCCTTTACCTTTACCTTTCTTAAGGTAGCACATCGAAGGGTCCTGCTGGCTTGTGAGCATTCTTAAATGGATGCTTCAAGGTGATTGGGACCCTTTGTCTTGTAGATATGGTCAAGGAAAAGGTTTTCTCAGGCTGTTCTTTAGGCTATTAGCAGCATTAACTCTGAAAATATTTAGCTCTGTAAAGAAGAGGGCAAAGTTGGAGCTGCAGAACTTCTTGAAGCAATCTAAGCTTCTTGGCCACCACTGTCCATATTCTGGTCACGTTGGGCATCTCTGTAACCAGTCTTTGCTGTGTTCTGAGTCTGCTTTTGCTTGCTCCGGGGCAACTGGGCCTTCCAAACCGGAATGGCGATTCTTCCCACCATATGTCCCCTTTCTTTGAACTTTCTCGAAAAAGAAACCCGGAAGCAGTCGTGTGGGGAAATATCCCAAGCCTCTGGGTTGGCTGGTTTGTTTTTTGAGAGCGTTCTCCATCCCAGTGATGAGGAAGGCATGGGAGAAGCAACCCCGTCTTCCAGCCAGCTCACTTGCACAGAAACCTTGGCACACGGGTTTTTTTCCCTGGCACGAGGGCTGCAACATTGGAAGCGAGGGCTTGCACAAACAGGAAAACTGATATTCCTCTTTGCGGAAGGAGCAGGCGGGTCCGCTTTTCCAAAGCTTCCCTGTTCCCACAATATATGCGCAAACCTGTGCGAGTGAGTTGTCTGAAACGTTGTCCAAGAAGGTGAGAGGCAGACCTAACTTTCAGGCAATAAAGGTTCAGTGCAAGAACTTGCCCCGTAAGAATCCTCTGCCACTTGGAGAAAGCGCTGCATCGCCTTGCCAAATGCAGTTGGTTTGGCGCAATGGCTTTATCTGAGCCGTTGGGGATCTGGGCTGTTTTTCACAAGAGTTGTGTACGAGCTGGAGATTTAACAACCAGCTGTAAGCTCCTGAGGGGTAGTTCAGTGGCAAAACTCCTGCATCGCAGGCCCAGGCCCATCGCCAGTTTAAAAGGATTTAGCGGGCAAGTGATGATAAGGACCTGTTTCTGCTTGGCGAGCTAATACCAGTCAGAGTCGTTGTGGCCTTCAATCTAGAAAAGGAAGATGTTCTCCACCCCTGGTCTGAGGCAGCAGATTCTCCCCAAGTTTGCTTTTAGTAATAACTGCGGATCTGGTCAAACCTATTTTGCCCTAAAGTGTTGTTGGTTTTTTTTGCAAAAGGGCTGTCTTAAGCATATCCGGTGCCTTTGTGCAAAGCTTCCCCCCGCCCCCAGTTTCTCAGAGTTGTCAACTTTTTTTAAGGGAGGATGGTGGGGCTGGAGGAGGTGGGCAGTGGCTGGAGGGCAAGCTGATGCCAGGAGCACTGCGTCCAGCTTCTGCCTCTTCTCTGGCGCCCTTCAAAACTTGGCACCCTGCGCCACTAACCTTTGTGGCAGCCTTTCTCAACCTGTGGGTCCCCAGATGTTGTTGAACTACAACTCCCATCACCCCTAGCTAGCAAGGCCAGAGCTCGGGAATGATGGGAGTTGTAGTCCAACAACATCTGGGAACCCACAGGTTGAGAACCGCTGCTCTGTGGCTAAGACGCCCCCGACTCCTGCCGTTCCATCCTGTCCCTACGTCTTGGGCGATCCACTAGCCTCACAAAAACATTAGGACGCTTCGAACCCCCTTTGATAGAACTTGCGGGTTCCCGGGGGGGGGTGTGGACTTGCCAAAAAAAAAAAAGGAGCTGGCAGTAGGAAGCTTTAAAACCTTGGGGGGCGGGTTTGGGGTTGTCTCTTGTTCTCCCTCCTCTCATTTCCCCCCCCCCATCCTTGACACTGCACCAACTAACAGCTCCGTGGGGTTCTGGGGGCTTTGTGCGCACGACCCCGCGCACTCTTGTGAATGTTTAAATTTCGAATTGCGCTGTGTTCTTGCTTGGTGCGTCAGGGGCTCACCTCCCAACTCTCCCCCCCCTCCTTTTTTTTCTCTCTTCTCTCCCTTCTAGGATATGGACAAGATTTGAGTGGTTTTGGACAAGGCTTTGCCGACCCCAGCCAACAGCCCCCCTCCTACGGAGGCCCTTCCGTACCACCCTCCAGTGGGCCGCCTGCAGGGGGCAGTGGTTTTGGCCGCGGACAGAACCATAACGTTCAAGGTTTCCACCCTTACCGACGCTAGCACCTAGAAATCAGGGAGTTCTGTCCAGAGCAGGATATCTGGTACCAGCCGAAACCCAGGAATCCCAGACTTATATGAACTTGTGACAATCACCTACTTTGCTGGAGGGGGTGGGGGGGAGAAAAAAAAAAAACGTAACATCTTGGGAGGGGGCGTTAGGGGAGGAGAAAGCTTTTCCAAGCGAAGCCGTGGGTGGTGTTTGGACTGCAGTTTTTAATTTTTGTTTTCCTTTCTTTAACCCATCAGCACAAATAAAGAGAGTGTCACTGGTTCAAACTTACAGGGTTTTAAAAACGTCTTCAGCTTTAATTAAAAAAAAACAACAACTTCAGGTTTCTTTCTCTATATTTTTGTTGGAAATTTTAATTTTTTTTTCCTGAGCCTTTTGTTTTACCATATATTGTAAACTTTTATGTTTAAAGAAGAAGAAGAAAATATATATACATTTACAGATTGTGAGATTTTTAAGAGAAATTTTCTACTATGTATGCTGGCTTATTTTTTAATTTAAAAGAGAAAAAAATACAACAACAGGGTTTCCGTTAGCACTGCTTAGAAGTAAGTGAGGGTCAGCTCCCAACCTCCTTTTTAGTGTGGTTGGTCCAGAAACTCTGGAAGTTAAAAAAGAGAGAGAGAGAGAAAGGAATCTACTCTGTGTGTTGGTCATTTTGTTATTGGTTCCTGAGCTTGATGACAACAGTCCGGAAGAACAGAATTGTTGGGAAAGGCAGCGGGTCACTTCGGAAGCACAGCGTTTCAATCTGGGCTTCAGTTCTTAAAAAAAAATATTTAAAAAATCCTTTTTGGGATGTAGATTTCTTTAAAGGGGGTTAACGGAGGCCTTGCGAAGATGTAGATATCCCTCAGGCGAAAATAAAATAAAAAATAAACGGTGCATTTTGCACTAACCAGTGATCACCCCTGGTTTGAATAAAGAGAAGTACATTTGGATTAGAAACACAAACCTGTCTCTACTTTCTTTTCTTCTTTCCTTGCCTGCAACCCCCCCAAAAAACTCTTGAGTTTCTCACCATAGCTCATAAGCTCCAAGAAACACCACATGGATTGAGTTGGATCGGTGACTGGAAGCCGCTAGAAAGGATCTGTGTGGCTCTGAAGCTTGCGTGTCTTTCAGCCACTAGTGAAAAGTCCACCGTCTTTTCCCGCCTTGTGTCAGTTCTGTACAGTCATACTGCGAGTTGCGGACTGCGCCAAACCCAGAAGTACCAGAACGGGTTACCGTATTTTTCGCTCTATAAGATGCACTTTTCCCCTCCTAAAAAGTAAGGGGGAATGTGTGTGCGTCTTACGGAGCGAATGCAGGCTGCGCAGCTATCCCAGAAGCCAGAACAGCAAGAGGGATCGCTGCTTTCACTGCGCAGCGATCCCTCTTGCTGTTCTGGCTTCTGAGATTCAGGATTTTTTTTTTTCTTGTTTTCCTCCTCCCAAAACTAGGTGCATCTTGTGGTCTGGTACGTCTCATAGAGCGAAAAATACGGTACTTCCGGGTTTCGGTGCATGCACAGAAGCGCAAAATGACGTCATGCGCAGAAGCGCCGAATTGCATCACGCTCGTGCGCAAACGCAGCGCTGCGGGTTGTGAACATGCCTCCCACACAGATCACGTTCACAACCCGAGGTATGGCTGCATTCCTTCTCCCCACAGATGGCAGCAGCAGCCTGATCAATACGGAAAACGCCCTTTCTGCGATCTTTCATACTTCCCACCCTTAAGGCAGCAAAAATCAGTCTTTGGCACCTTACACACACCCTCCTGTGATAAAAGGCAGCCTAAAACGTTGAACCATGCTGGGTTTGGTGAAATAACGAAAGGTTTCTGATTCAACCCGTGCCGTTCTTCAATTCCTGAACCCAAGCTGCCTTTTCCTGACATCACCTTGCGGGGATGGAGTTTTAAACCACTGGTCCCATCACCTCCTAGCAAATAGAAGGGGAAGAAATGGAGGCAGTGGGAGATTTTACTTTCTTGGGCTCCATGATCACTGCAGATGGTGACAGCAGTCATGAAATTAAAAGACGCCTGCTTCTGAGGAGAAAAGCGATGAGAAACCTAGACAGCATCTTAAAAAGCAGAGACATCACCTTGCTAAGAAAGGTCCGTATAGTAAAAGCTCTGGTTTTCCCAGTAGTGATGTATGGAAGTGAGAGCTGGACCATAAAGAAGGCTAATCGCCGAAGAATGGATGCTTTTGAATTCTGGTCTGGAGGAGACTCTTGAGAGTCCCATGGACTGCAAGAAGATCAAACCTCTCCTTTCTGAAGGAAATCAGCCCTGAGTGCTCACTGGAAGGACAGATCCTGAAGCTGAGGCTCCAAGACTTTGGCCACCTCAGGAGAAGAGAAGACTCCCTGGAAAAGACCCTGATGTTGGGAAAGATGGAGGGCGCAAGGAGAAGGGGACGACAGAGGATGAGATGGGGGGACAGTGTTTTCGAAGGGACCAGCATGAGTTTGACCAAACTGTGGGAGGCAGTGGAAGACAGGAGGGCCTGGCATGCTCTGGTCCAGGGGGTCATGAAGAGGCGGACACGACTAAACGACTCAACAACAACAACTACTAGGGGAGCTTAACTAAACAACTTCCTCCAATTCTAACCATGTACACGGGTAATATACCCCGCCAGCTGCATAGTCAGCAAGCTGGGGCTTTTCCCTCCTGCTTGGTTGACCCCCAGTACACAGGTGGGGTGGGCGGGTGTTTGAACACATTTTCCACCATGCACTTAACAGCGTGCACAGTTTTCCCGTGGATAATGGTTCCTATGGAAATTTTTCTCTTGCAAAAGTGGGAGCATTCCTCTCGCAAAGCTTTGGTGTTTCCCAAGTTTTTTTGCTTCGTTGCCTGCTAAGCATTGTGGCTCAATAATAATAATAATAATTTCTACCCCACCCATCTGGTTGGGTTTCCCCAGCCAATCTGAGCAGCTTCCAACAGAAGGTTAAAAATACATTAAAATGCATCCAAACCACAATGTTTTCTCTAGAAAACTCTTGCAACATAGTCAGGGGAAACTGATCACTGTCTATGGGCAAGCCGCTCAGGACCCATATTCTCATTGTAGTCAAGACCTCCAGACACACTGCTCAGACCTGTGTTGTAAACAAAAATTGCCCTTTTCCCTTATGGGGTATCTAAGAGCCCATATAGAGTCCTTATGTAGGTTCCCTATTGGTAGGAGAAAATAAGAGAGGACAACCAGAGAATATTGAGAAGCAAAGCAGCTAGTAACCCTGATCTTTATTGATCTGTTGCAACAGGGTGCTCCCCTCACACGCAGGAGAGGAGGAGGAACCCAGAACAATGCCGCGCAAGGCCTTATAAAGACTTTTGAAATTGCCACCCTGTAGATCAAGACCATCCCCAGAAACATCATACATACATCACAGAAGGGGTGTAACTTAAGACCACCCCTAAGATACATCACACCTACATCATAAAAGGAGGGGTTGAGGGAGGAGTTGTGGTGGTAACCTGAGTGTCCTGTCACCTGGCTGGTTCCCCCTTTCCCCCTCCCCATGAGTACTTTCCAGGTGACAGAGGGGAGTTTGCAGTTTCCTGCCCCCAGAGGGAATAGCTGATCATTGTCCTTTGTTCCAGTCTGTGCTGAATCCACTTCCATATGCAAGTTCTTTGTGATCTTGTTACATATAGGTAGCCGTGTTGGTCTGCCATAGTCAGGTATCTGAAGAAGTGTGCATGCACACGAAAGCTCATACCAAGAACTAACTTAGTTGGTCTTTAAGGTGCTACTGGAAGGATTTTTTTTGTTTTGACTTTGTGATCTTGATGGTCTTCTGTCCGGGACCATCAGGGTTGGCATAGCAACTGGGCATGGCTCCTGTGTATGTGCTGGGATGCTCAAGGGATTATGGCTGCCCTGTATCAAACCTTCCCCATTTTGTAGTCCTTCCTTCATGGAGTAAAGTAAAAGTGGAACAGTGCAAATCCGATGTATGATTGATTTTCTATGAATTTATGGCAGAAGCGTAGCGTATGTAGTGTGTGAGTGAAGTTTGTACAAATTGAATGATGGGGGGGGGGGGTTTCCTGCTACAGTATCAAACGTTGCCACATAAAAATCAGCTGCAAAAAAATGCATGGAAAATCCATGGCAAAGGACTAAATCCAAGCATCTTTTAAAGATCAGGAAGCAAAATAATTGAAAATGAGCTAAAAAGTACTTTTTTCACCTTTTTTAAAAAAATAAAATAAAAACCTGATTAGCAATGAAGCAAATGAAAATCATTTTTCCCCACCACCATACATCAATAATCTCATTAAATGAATCGATCCAATTAAATGCCCAGCTGCCTATTCAGCAATTTGCACAATTTAATCTTTCTACAGCAAAAAACGCAGAGACCAGTTTCGCACTCAAATTTGCTATTATTAAAAGTAGTAATTAATTGTTTCAGTAATTTGAATTACTACCCACCTTTCACCGTAATCATATCTGGGCTGCAGCCCCAGCAGCAGTTTTAAACACCCGGAGGGCGCCACGTTGCAGAGCCCCGACTTATTTTGCCAGCGGCTCCTTTAAGAACCTCGCGCGTGCGCACAGAGCCGCCGGCCTGTCCTATGGGCGGAAGCGAGCGCCCTTGAAGCCGGCGGTGGGCGTTGCTCTCGCGAAAGGCCTTCCGTTCTGCGCCCGGAAGCCGCCGGCTCTCGCGAGACTAGGAGCAAACCGCGCGGGATCTCGGCCTTTTCCTGGAGGAGACAGCGGCCAAGATGGTGGGTAGTTTCTGAAGCGGCGCGCAATCCGGCTCCATCCGGCCGGAGGAGGGCGGCGGGGGCCGGCGGGACTTGGCTGTTCGCGGAGTGGGTCGGGCCCCGGTTATACCGGCGGGGGCAGGAGGGCGTGAGCGGGGTGGGAAGCCCGGCGGGCGGCGAGACGAATGGAGCGGCGGGGTGGCCCAGGCCTAGGCCTGGAAAGGGGTCCTCGGCACGACCATAGCTGTCTCTGCAGCGCCTGATCCCGTGTGGCTTAAGCTGCAGTGTCTGGCGAGGAGGCTCTTAAGGAAACCGTTCCTCTGAGCATGGGCAGAGCGTCCAGCAAGGCGTAAGCTGCAGGGCCTGTATTCTCAAAGCTTTATTCAAAAGGGAAGGGGAGGCTCTTAGGAAAACCGTGTCTCTGAGCATGGGCAGAGTGTCCAGCAAGGCTTAAGCTGCAGGGCTTGTATTTTCAAAGGACAAGGGGAGCTTCTTAAGGAAATTGTGTCTCTGAGCATGGGCAGAGCGTCCAGCAAGGCTTAAGCTGCAGGGCCTGTATTCTCAAAGGACAAGGGGAGATTCTTAAGGAAATGGTGTCTCTGAGCATGGGTAGAGTTCTGGGCCTGTATTCTCAAAGCTTTATTCAGAAGGGAGGCCGAGGCTCTTAGGAAAACTGTGTCTCTGAGCATGGGCAGAGCGTCCAGCAAGGCTTAAGCTGAAGGGCCTGTATTCTCAAAGCTTTATTCAAAGGACATGGGAAGATTCTTAAGGAAATGGGGTCTCTGAGCATGGGTAGAGTTCTGGGCCTGTATTCTCAAAGCTATCTTCAAAGGACAAGGGGAGATTATTAAGGAAATTGTGTCTCTGAGCATGGGCAGAGCGTCCAGCAAGGCTTAAGCTGAAGGGCCTCTATTTTCAAAGCTGTCTTCAAAGGACAAGGGGGGACTCTTAAGGAAATGGGGTCTCTGAGCATGGGCAGAGCGTCCAGCAAGGCTTAAGCTTCCAGGCCTGTATTCTCAAAGCTTTATTCAGAAGGGAGGCGGAGGCTCTTAGGAAAACTGTGTCTCTGAGCATGGGCAGAGTGTCCATTAAGACTTAAGCTGCAGGGCCTGTGTTTTCAAAGCTTTATTCAAAGGACAAGGGGAGACTCTTAAGGAAATGGTGTCTCTGAGCATGGGCAGAGCGTCCAGCAATGCTTAAGCTGCAGGGCCTGTATTCTCAAAGGACAAGGAGAGATTCTTAAGGAAATGGTGTCTTTGAGCATGGGTAGAGTTCTGGGCCTGTATTCTCAAAGCTTTATTCAGAAGGGAGGCGGAGGCTCTTAGGAAAACCGTGTCTCTGAGCATGGGCAGAGCGTCAAGCAAGGCTTAAGCTGCAGGGCCTGTACGTATTCTCGAAGCTATCTTCAAAGGACAAGGAGAGACTCTTAAGGAAATGGTGTCTCTGAGCATGGGCAGAGCGTCCAGCAAGGCCTAAGCTCCCAGGCCTGTATTCTCAAAGCTTTATTCAGAAGGGAGGGGGAGACACTTAGGAAAACTGTGTCTCTGAGCATGGGTAGAGTTCCAGCAAGGCTTAAGCGCCAGTGCCTTTATTTTTAGTTTTCTTCAGAAGAGAGGCGCTTAAAAAAACAACTGTGTTTCTGAGCATGGGTAGAGTGACCAGCAAGGCGGCAGCACAAGAAAGGACCGTTTTCAGATAGGCAGGAGGGGAGAGGGATCATAGTCCTGGAAAGGGACCCCAAGGAACATCTAGTTCAGGTCCTTCAACCTTTTGAGACCCAGCACTCACTTTTAACCCAAACATGCATTTCTTAATCTTTTGCCGCATGTTTGCATGGCGGTGCTCCTGTTCGTGAAGCAGCCCACTTTGCATGAGGCTTCTGTCGCAAGACAGAGGATCTTTTCGAACCCCATGCAATGCAGCAATCACAGCAAAGAATAAAAACCTTTCCCTCCATGCATGTGCAGAATGACCAGCAGGGCAGCCCCAGAAACCTTCCAAATATTGGGGTGTGAGAGGGGATGTTACCATGGTCCCTGAATAGGAGGAGATTTCCAGCAAGCCCCAGCACTTTTGTCGCAAAGTCCAGGTCTCCCGCCTTCGGAGAATATGGGGTGGGTGCTGGTGGCGTTCGTACAAGACCGCCTCTGAGCATGAGTAGAGTGTTTCGTGGGGTTTAATAGAATTGTAGAGTTGGAAGAGACCCCGTCCCCTGCAGTGTAGGTGACCCGCATGGGAACTGAACCCGCAACCTTGGCATTATCAACACCACACTCTAACCGAGCCAGCCAACTGAATTTCAGTTCCTTCATTTGGGGTCTTTGTGGGGCAGGGAGGAATGCTGCCGTTGCCTCTGAGCATGATCAGAGTGAAGCCTTAAGCACCAGCAGTTTCTTTCCAAGCCAGGAACCATGTCGGTTTAGACGTTAGCTTCGTATTATTATTATTATTATTATTATTATTATTATTATTATTATTATTTTAATAATGTTTATTCAGAATTTAAGAATTACAAAAAGAAAGAAGAAAAATACAAAAAACAAAAAATAATACAAAGAAAAAATACAATCATTAAAAAAAGAGAAAAAAAAGATTAAACCTTAACTTTCTTCCTTTACTTATTTCCTTGACCTCCTCACACCTCCCATTTTTGTATTCTAGTTCAAATTGTTATTTCAGCAAATCCTTCCAACCTTGTTTTTAACTTAATAATTTATCTTAATATATTATTATTTTACATTCTCTCTTTCATCAATTCATTTTTACTTAATCCTTTATATCATTTCTATCAAAGCCATATAATTTTCTTTTTCCAGCATCTTTCTAAAAATCCTTAATTTTACAATATTTTTGAAGATATACTTTAAATTTTTTCCAATCTTCTTCCACCGACTCTAGACGTTAGCTTCGTTTTATATCCCACTTTTTTTTCCCTTCAAAAGCGTTCTCTGACTTGTGCGACTTTCTCCCTCTCCTCATTTAATCCCCACAAGAAACCTGTAAGGTCCGCTGAGAGTCAGTGACTGGCCTGGGTTCACCATGGATGGATTTGAACCCTGGTCTTCCAGTTCCCAGTCAACGGTCTTTAACCACTGCCCTACAGTGTGTCTCAAACTGGCAAGGCTTGCCGGGTTGAGGAAACTTGCAGGTGTCTTCTCTGTGTTTTGGATGAGGGCAGAATGAAGTGGGTTTGTGTATTTGTGTATCCCTGGTGTGAGCGCCTTTCATTTCCTCTCCCTGGGCAGGCGGAAGTGGAGCAGAAGAAGAAGCGTACTTTCCGAAAGTTCACGTATCGGGGTGTGGACCTGGACCAGCTCCTCGACATGTCCTAGTAAGAGAATCCTCTTCCCTTTCCATCGTTTACACCCTGCCTGTCCCCTGTTCGTACTGAATCGTCCACAGTCAGCACAGCTGGATGATGCCATGGCAAGTGGAGGTTGCCACCCATAACCTACGTAAAGGTAAAGGGACCCCAGACCATTAGGTCCAGTCGTGGCAACTCTGGGGTTGCGGCGCTCATCTCGCTTTACTGGCCGAGGGAGCCGGCGCACAGGTTCCAGGTCATGTGGCCAGCAGGACTAAGCCGCTTCTGGTGAACCAGAGCAGCGCACGGAAATGCCGTTTACCTTCCTGCCGGAGCGGTACCTATTTATCTACTTGCACTTTGACGTGCTTTTGAACTGCTAGGTTGGCAGGAGCAGGGACCGAGCAACGGGAGCTCACCCCGTCATTGCGGGGATTCGGTTGCAAGTGGTTGGGACCCAGGTGCGAAATGCGCCTGGCTGATTCCGAACACTGCTATCCTTACTCTGATTCCCACCCCTTCTGGGCACCTGGGATGGACCCCTTAACTTCCGCCTGACCTTTCCTTTTCCCTTCCCAGCGAGCAGCTGATGCAGCTGTACAGCGCCCGCCAGCGCCGGCGACTCAACCGCGGCCTGCGCCGCAAGCAGCACTCCCTCCTCAAGCGGCTGCGCAAGGCCAAGAAAGAAGCCCTGCCCATGGAGAAGCCTGAGGTGGTCAAAACCCACCTGCGAGACATGATTATCCTTCCAGAAATGGTGGGCAGCATGGTTGGCGTGTACAATGGGAAGACCTTCAACCAGGTGGAAATCAAGGTGAGGAGGGCTGGTGGCTGGGGAGGAACAGCTTCTTCTTATTATTATTTATTGAATTTATATAACGCCCTATACCTGGGAGTCTCGGGGCGCTTCACAGAATAAAATCAAGATATAAAACCACCAAATACATAACAAAAATTAAAACAACAACCCAATAGCTGCTGCTCCACAACAAAACAAAAACACATTTTATAGGGACACAGGATGTAAATCAGACCAACCAAAGGCCTGGTTAAAAGGGAACCTAAAGGTGTATAATAAAGGCGCCAGGCGAACTTCCCTAGGGAGAGCGTTACACAGACAGGGAGCCACTGCAGAGAAGGCCCCGCTCTCGTGTTGCCACCCTCTGGACCTCTCGAGGAGGAGGCACACAAAGAAGGGCCTTAGAAGATGATCCCAGGGTCCGGGTAGGTTCATATGGAAAGTGGCAGTCCATGAGGTATTGTGGTCCTGAACCGTTTAAGGCTTTGTAGGTCAAGACCAGCACTTTGAATTGGGCCCAGAATTGCGGAGTTGGAAGAGACCACAAGGGTCGTAAGTTTTGAATCTCTTGGAAATTGTAATTAAAAGAGCTTGCAAACTGAACAATCAAATGAATTTAGCAAGTTGATGCCTAATTAATCATAAGGCAGTAATGTCAACATGGCTTTAAGGTTAAAAGCGTTCTCTTATTAAAAAATCAGCATCTACCAGATTTGCAAAATTGGGAAATTCCGCGGTTGTAGAAATTGCATTGCCGGTCACTGCCCAACTTTTTGTGTCAACGCAACACAAACTCTTGACTCCCAATACAGAGTCTCAAATCTCACTATGCAGAGCGATAGGGATTTTTAAGGTCTAACGTGGGCCACACTTGTCAACCATTTAATTGTCTCAGCATTTCTTTTCATTTAACAAAATGCATTCACCACTTGATGGTTTTAAAAGCAAACAAACCCACAAACATTCTAAGCAGTTTAGCAAAGCCCCAGGTAACGAAAAGCAGTTTTGCCAACCATCTAGCTGTTCCCCTTTGCATTAACTGCCTCCGTCTCCAAACTTTGCTGTTCTTCTGGTGCGATTGTTGCACTCTGTTTTCACCATCCTTGACAAAAAGCTAACCTTGCAATTGCATAGGGCTTGAGTCGTTTCACAGAAAGCAGTTCATAAATATATTGAATACATTATTTCTTCCTTGTTCGATTTATTAGTTGCTTGCGATTTGTGTTATTTAAGAACTTTAAAAATTCAGGTAGAACGTTAGCATTCTTCTGCAGATAAAGTTCATGTGCACAAACGACAAACAACCTCCAGGAAGATTGCCATGGTGCTAACGAATCTCGTTTCCCTCCTTTCTCTTTCAGCCTGAAATGATTGGCCACTATTTGGGAGAGTTCTCCATCACTTACAAGCCCGTTAAGCACGGCCGACCTGGAATCGGGGCCACCCACTCCTCTCGGTTCATTCCTCTGAAGTAAGGGGACCTGGGAAGAGTTGTGTCTCTCGTGTAAATAAAAGGGTTTCCCAACAATATTGCCTGTATTGCTTTTGGACAGGGGCATTCCCGAACAATTTCTCTTTCTTGCACTCTCCGAATTACACTTGCGGTGGTGAGGAGCAACAAGAAAACCTGATTTCACCTCACGACACTGGGATTTTTCCTCTGGTGTTGACTGCACCATTGTAGAATTTCTGAGTTTGGCTGCTGTCTGTAGAAATGTGGGGCTCTATATATGCTGTGTCTTAAAAAAAAATAATACCAGTAACCAGGAGGACTAGAATAATAATGATGATATTATCATTATTATTATTTATTCCCCAGCCACTCTGGGCAGGTTAAAGGTAAAGGGACCCCTGACCATTAGGTCCACTCGTGGTTGACTCTGTGGTTGCGGTGCTCATCTCGCTTTACTGGCCGAGGAAGCCGGCGTACAGCTTCTGGGTCATGTGGCCAGCAGGACTGAGCCGCTTCTGGCAAACCAGAGCAGCACACGAAAACGCTGTTGACCTTCCCGCTGGAGTGGTACCTATTTATCTACTTGCACTTTGACGTGCTTTCAAACTGCTAGGTTGGCAGAAGCAGGGACTGAGCAACAGGAGCTCACCCTGTCATTTCGGGGATTCTAACCGCCGACCTTCTGATCAGCACGTCGTAGGCTCTGTGGTTTAACCCACAGCGCCACCCGTATCCCTTACGTGAAAATTAGGGGGCAGGATATTAAACATGCACCCAGGTGGCAAGGAGTAGGGAGAACGAGACTGTGCAGGGAAGAAATCTCTTCTCTCCTGACACTTGACCCAAAGGCTGTGCAAAACCCCTGATTCCATTCAGAGCCTAGATCTTGATGTGGGAGCGTTGCAAAGCAGTTGTTGCTGGCATCTGAAATCTAACTTCTTTAGCACCGAAGTGACCCCCCAACCCCAGGGCACAAGCCTGAGCAGCCGGTTTGCAGGAAGGAAGCGTACAAGTCACTGCACTCCAGATTTGTGTCGGGTTTGCTCCTTAGCTGCCTTCTCCTAAAAATGTCCTGGAGGCGGCGGAAGTTTAGGGTTGGTTTTCCTTCTCTTGGACGGGCTTCCTCATCATTTGGACGGGCCTCATTCTGCTCCTCGCTTTCTTCCTCCACAGCACACGCAGAAACCCCCTTCTTGACCATTATTGGTCTTGTCCACTCAAACTGCCAGACGCCCCTTACTGTAGCCTTATTGGTCTTTACATATTGGTAGGGTGAGTGTTGCTCCCGGACGGAAGTCAAATGACCCCGAGGGTTGGTGCAGAGAAAGAGTTCTTTATTTCTGCTCTCCGGAGCATCAGAAAGGCACTTGCGTGGTCAGTCCACAGCAAGTCCAAAGAAATGAGAAATTTCATGCAGTATATATATCCTCCAGGCACCC
Organism: Podarcis gaigeae; assembly: GCF_964106915.1. Taxonomy (NCBI): domain Eukaryota; kingdom Metazoa; phylum Chordata; class Lepidosauria; order Squamata; family Lacertidae; genus Podarcis; species Podarcis gaigeae. The sequence goes on along the minus strand of NC_139696.1, from coordinate 3,364,342 downwards.
TTTCCCCCCCCCCCTTCCCCAGGAATCCAGCCACGTCAGCTTGTACACGCAGGTTGACATCACAGACGTTCCTGCTTCAGTACTCTTAACCATAAAAGGGTTTTCCTTCCTGTACTTCTGACCATATACTCTTATCTTGGAGCAAGAGGTCACCAGCTCCAAGAACACACTTTGGCGCTGTTCCCAGACTAGGTCTGTGCGTCAGAGTGTGGTAAGATAAGACCCAGACATGTCATCCCTATTCCACTGGAACAGCCAAGGTCGTCCATTGCTGTGACTGATAAAGGAGAGCGCTTTGTTTATACAGCTGTGTTCTTGTTATGCATTTGCTCAACAGCTCAAGTTGACACATTTTAGAAATGCTTTCTTGGAGAAAGAAGAAAAGGGGAGTCCTGTTTCAAACTGACTGCACAGAAACCCATTCCTTCACTGCCTTACACCGAATGAGACCAGTATTGTCTCCACGGACTGGCAGCCTGAGGGCTTCTCCAATTAGGGCCTGCCCCCTGTCTGAAACCCGGGAGAAGCATTGCTTCCATCCAGTGTGGACAATATTGAGCTCCATAGTGCAATTTGCTGGCTTGGCGCTAGTTGGCTTCCTGCTTAAATCAGCCAATTCAGAAACAGGAGGACTAGAATACCGTATTTTTGGCTCTATAAGATGCACCAGATCACAAGACGCAGCTAGTTTTTGGAGGAGGAAAACAAGGAAAAAAATATTCTGAATCTCAGAAGCCAGAAAAACAAGAGGGATCGCTGCGCAGCGAAAGCAGCAATCCCTCTTGCTGTTCTGGCTTCTGGGATAGCTGCGCAGCCTGCATTCGCTCCATAAGACGCACACACATTTCCCCTTACTTTTTAGGAGGGAAAAAGTGAGTTTTATAGAGTAAAAAATACGGTATTTCTAAGGGAAGGGGCATAGCTCTGTGGCAAAACGCCTGCTTTGAATACAGCATCTCCAGGGGGGGCCAATTCTAGAAGAGACCCTTCTCAGTTGGAGAGGTGCTCCTAGTCAAATCTGGCGATGTAATAATAATAATTATTTATTATTTGTACCCTACCCATCTGGTTAGGTTCGCCCAGCCACTCTGGGCGGCTGCCAACAAAATATTAAAAACACAATAAAACATCAAACATTAAAAAACTTCCCTAAACAGGGCTGCCTTCAGATATCTTCTGAAGTCAGATAGTAGTTTGTTTCCTTGACATCTGAAGGGAGGGTGCCACCACCGAGAAGGCCCTCCGCCTGGTTCCCTGTAACTTCGCTTCTCACAGAGAGGGAACTGCCAGGAGGCCCTCGGAGCTGGACCCCGGTGTCCGGGCTGGACGATGGGGGTGGAGACGCTCCTTCAGTCGGTGCTGGCCGGATGGGAGGTGTCAAACATCCGGGATCAAGAGAGTCCGTTCCAGTTGACTCTTCCCTGGGCCCGATGCGCAGCGAAAGGTTTCGGATGCCGCTGAGTACAACCCAGGGAGACACAGCGCAACGGACGCCCAGGAAGTCCCAGCTACGAAAACGTTGAAGGCGTCTTTCCAGTTGGCTTGCTGGACGGTGCACAGAACCCAGTCGGGACAGGAGACGGACGGAGGGCAGTGGAGCTGCGACGGGTAGCGAGTGTAGAGTCCATGGAAAACCGTCAGGAAGATCGCTTCCAGTGCCGCCTTGGCTAGCAGGCAGAGCCAGTGCAGCTGCTGCAGTCGCCTCTTGCTGTGGGGCGGGCGCTGCCTCCAGCCACTCTTTCCCGGGCAGCTGGGCGGGCGGAAAACGCAGTAGCAGGCAGTTCCGTGGGTCAAAAGACTTGCCATCTGCAGCAGGAAGAGGTTGAAGGGGGAGACCGGGAAGGCGGCGTCGAAACAGGCCAAAAGGCAGCCCGGAGCGGCGGTGTCGCAGTGAAGGTCCCCTGCCTCGTCCTGCCAAAGGGTTCTTGCACCCAGGGCCAGGGATCCGAGCCGGACCACAGCAAACAGAGCCAGGCCAGCACGGCACAGCCTGGGCGCCTGCCCGCTGGTGCCGCTCAGGACGGTCAGAAACACTTCTGTCCCCATGGGTCCCTGCGGGAACGGCTTTCCACTGCAATCAAAATTATTCACATTATTATTCCTGTAAAGGCATACTATTTATACCCCGTCTATGTGACTGGGTTGCCCCAGCCACTCTGTGTGGCTTCCAGCATATATAAAATACAGTGGTACCTCGGGTTAAGTACTTAATTTGTTCCGGAGGTCCGTTCTTAACCTGAAACTGTTCTTAACCTGAAGCACCACTTTAGCTAATGGGGCCTCCTGCTGCTGCCGCGCCGCCGGAGCACAATTTCTGTTCTCATCCTGAAGCAAAGTTCTTAACCTGAAGCACTATTTCTGTGTGTAACCTGAAGCGTATGTAACCTGAAGCGTATGTAACCCGAGGTACCACTGTAATATATAAAGGTAAGTTAAAGGACCCCTGGACGGTTAAGTCTAGTCAAAGGCGATTATGGGGTTGCGGCACTCAGCTCGCTTTCAGGCCGAGGGAGCCAGCGTTTGTCCACAGACAGCTTTCGGGTCATGTGGCCAGCAGGACGAAACTGCTGGTGCAGCGGCACACCGTGATGGAAACCAGAGCGCACGGAAACGCTGTTTACCTTCCCACTGCAGTGGTACCTCTTTATCTACTTGCACTGGCGTGCTTTCAAACTGCTAGGTTGGCAGGAGCTGGGACAGAGCAACGGGAGCTCACTCCGTCGCAGGGATTCGAACCGCCGACCTTCCGATTGGCAAGCCCAAGAGCCTCTGTGGTTTAGACCACAGCGCCACCCGCGTCCCTGCAATTATTGCTGTATTATCTATTATTATTATCATATTGCTTTACGTCCTCTTTCCCCCCTAACAGGGACTTTTATTGCAGATAGCTCAGTCTGGTAGAGCATGAGATTCCTGATCTCTGGGTTGTGGGTTCGAGCCCCGAATTGTGGGAAAGATTCCTGTATTTCAGAGGGGTTGGACCAGATCAATGTTTCCCAAACTTCAGCTGGTTTTGAACTACAGTCCCTATCTTCCCTAGCTAGCAAGACCAGCAGTCAGATGATGGGAGTTGTGCTCCAAAAACAACTAGAGGACCCAAGTTTGGAAACCAGAGGCAGTATTAGGGTTTGAGGAGAGTTGGAGCGGTACAGAGGGACGCATTCTGTGTTTCTTCCCCCTCCAGTGAAAGAGAACAATGATCCCTGTTTTATCTGAAACGCAAGAATGAAAGTCCCTCAAAACAGTTCAGCCCATGTAGTAATAATAATAATAATAATAATAATAATAATAATAATAATAATTTATTATTTGTACCCCGCCCATCTGGCTGGGTTTCCCCAGCCACTCTGGGCGGCTTCCAACAAAGATGAAAGATACACTAAAATGTCACATATTAAAAACTTCCCTGAACAGGGCTGCCTTCAGATGTCTTCTGAATGTCAGGTAGATGTTTATTGCTTTGACATCTGATGGGAGGGCGTTCCACAGGGCGGGTGCCACCACCGAGAAGGCCCTCTGCCTGGTTCCCTGTAACTTGGCCTCCCTCAATGAGGGAACCGCCAGAAGGCCCTCAGAGCTGGACCTCAGTGTCCGGGCAGAACGATGGGGGTGGAGACGCTCCTTCCGGGATACTGGACTGAGGCCGTTTAGGGCTTTAAAGGTCAACACAATCACTTTGAATTGTGCTCAGAAACGTACTGGGAGCCATGTACCGTTTTTGAGAAAGGGCTGGTGTCCTCAGCCCAGGACTAAGGTAAAGGTAAAGGGACCCCTGACCATTAGGTCCAGTTGTGGCCAACTCTGGGGTTGCAGCGCTCATCTCGCTTTACTGGCCGAGGGAGCCGGCGTCCAGCTTCCGGGTCATGTGGCCAGCAGGACTAAGCCGCTTCTGGCGAACCAGAGCAGCGCACGGAAACGCCGTTTACCTTCCCGCCGGAGCGGTACCTATTTATCTACTTGCACTTTGAGGTGCTTTCAAACTGCTAGGTTGACAGGAGCAGGGACCGAGCAACGGGAGCTCACCCCGTCATTGCGGGGATTCGAACCACTGACCTTCTGATCGGCAAGTCCTAGGCTCTGTGGTTTAGCCCACAGCACCACCCGCATCCCCCACCCATAACCTGCCAGCTTGGCAAAAGCTGCCTTGGTTTAAAGAGGGCAACCAGTCTTAGGCTGAACCCAAGCCCTTTTTTTTTTGTGGTGTTGAGGCAGCAAGCTCAGCTGGTCTTCTGGAGGGGGTGTGTGATTAACGTCAGGGTGGTACATCTGAATTTGGTCATTTTGGAGGATGGGGTGAAATGGAAATTATGCTTTCGAACTGCTAGGTTGACAGGAGCAGGGACTGAGCAACGGGAGCTCACCCGGCGGGGATTCGAACCGCCGACCTTCTGATCAGCAAGTCCTAGGCCCTGTGGTTTAACCCACAGCGCCACCCGCGTCCCTCAGCCCAGGACTAGAGACGTTGAAACAGAAAAAACATTCTGCCTTTAGAATGTTTTAGAAAGAGATTGAAGGGATAAAGCAAAGTCTGCAAGTCTGAGTTCTCAGCACATTCCTCACCTGGCAGGGCGTCCGTCTCTGGATCTGAAAGGCTGCGTAGATTTGTTTCTCGAGGCCGGTTTTATCTTCTAAAGGGAGCGAAACGGCATGAAGATGGTCAGAAGTCCTTCATCCTCCAGACTGCCTCTCTGAAGCTGCCCTTCCTGGTATCAAGGGCAGCGGTTAAGAGACCAGGAAATATCTCCTGTGGGTTTATTTTGATATAAACAAGGCAGCGTTTTCAGCAAAGGGTGGGGATTCCTGTCCCAGTGAGCTTAAAGCAGTCGAGACAAAGGCAGGTGTTCTTCTTAAGAAACACCTGAAGGAAGGGTTGTTCTTTGCAGTTTGAAATAGATATACAGTGGGACCTTGGTTCAGTGGCGTAGCGTGGGTTGTCAGCACCCGGGGCAAGGCAAGTAATTTGCGCCCCTAACCCCTAACCTGCCGCCGCTGCCAGCTTCTTCTTGCTGCTGCCTGGGCTGGGGTATTTACGGTAAGGTAGCCACGGCGGTGGCGGCAGGTCTGTGTCAGGTGATCTGAGGTGAGTTGCCGCTGCCGCTGCTGCCCAAACGACGCCGCTTGCCCGGAGGAGGAGGAGGGCAGAGAGGCGAGGAAAATGCAACATGGCCCAGCAGCTGCAGCAGCGGTGGCGGCGGGGGGGCTGTGAGGAGGGGCTGCCTGGCGCGCCCTCTGTGGCTCTGATGTGCGGGGACCGCGGCGAGCGCTGAGAGCCGCTGCCTGCCGGACGCCTTCAGCCCGGACGCGGGCACAGCTCGTCGGTTCCGCGAGACATGGGGCTCTGCTACAGCCTGCGCCCGAGGCTCTTCGGCGACTCCGGAGGCGGCGAGCGCCCCCCCCAGATGTTGCGCCCCCCTGCACCCCCGCACTACGCCACTGCCTTGGTTTATGAACTTAATCCGTTCCGGAAGTCCGTTCTGAAACCAAAGCATTCTGAAACCAAGGCGCGCTTTCCCATAGCAGCGGGGAACTCAATTTACAACAACAACAATCTTTATTACGGTCCAGAGACCCAACAAATCGTTACAAAGCAATACACAATTCATACAGCCTACCTCCAGGTTAAACAAGCATTTTGTTCAGAATATACAAATATTATTTACAAATAATAATAATAAAATTTTATTTATACCCCGCCCTTCCCGGTTCAGCAACCCGGGCTCAGGGCGGCTAACAACAAATTTAAACACTTAATTGATGCAACAAAAAACAGCATAAAACACAAAATAAAACATGAATAACAATAAATTCAGAATTCAAAAATCACTTTAGGGGGGAAATCCATCCAATAAACATTAGATGATCACCAGGGCTAGCTGGTTGAATTAGTCCTGTTTGGGCCAGCGAGGAGACCAGGGGAGAATTAGCTGTGGGATCCCAGAGCGGGTAATCTTAATAAAAAGGGGAGAGGGAGGAAAGGAAGGGGAATAAAAGATCAGGCTAAGTACAAATTGAAAGCCAGGCGGAATAGTTCTGTCTTAGAGGCCCTGCGGAAGGAGGTTAAATCCTGCAGGGCCCTGGTCTCATGGCACAGAGCATTCCACCAGGTCGGAGCCATCACTGAGAAGGCCCTGGTGGAGGATAGTCTGACTTCCTTAGGGCCCGGGACCTCTAAACTATGATTATCCATGGACCTTAAGGTCCTCTGTGGGGCATGAAATGGAACACCCTCAACAGGAAGCGAAACGTGTTCTTCTTCCAAGGCAAAGTTCACAAACCAAGACACCTACTTCCGGGTTTGCAGCGTTCTTAATCCAAGCTGTTCATAAACTAAACTGTTCTTAAACCCATGGTACCATTGTAAGTGTTTTGTTTCCTGGGCAGGCAAATGGAAATGCCAGCTTTGAACCTTAGAAGAACATCGGAAGAGCCCGGTTTATTAATTTATGAGTTAAAAAGGTAAAGGGACCCCTGACCGTTAGGTCCAGTCGTGGCCGACTCTGGGGTTGCGGCACTCATCTCGCTTTACTGGCCGAGGGAGCCGGCGTACAGCTTCCGGGTCATGTGGCCAGCAGGACGAAGCCGCTTCTGGCGAACCAGAGCAGCGCACGGAAAAGCCGTTTACCTTCCCGCCGGAGCAGTACCTATTTATCTACTTGCATTTTGACGTGCTTTTGACCTGCTAGGTTGGCAGGAGCAGGGACCGAGCAACGGGGGCTCACCCCGTCATTGCGGGGATTCGAACCCACAGCGCCACCCGAGTCCCTCATAAGTGTGGGCTGAAAGCGGGTTAAAACTCGCACCAACTGTCAGGAGAGCGTGCAGGAGCCAGGCCCTGGGACCAGTAGGACTTTGCAGGACTGGGGCCTTCCTAAGTTTCTTCTGAAGAGGCAAGGTGCAGCCACACAGGTGAGGCTGATTGGTAACTCACTTCACCTGGTGGCAAGAGCTGGGAAGGGATATAAGGTCAGCATTTCCCCTCGGCTCTTTTCCACAGCAACACGTTCCCTGCCTTGCTGCGTTTGGCTTCTTGCTTTCTGATCCTCAGCTCCTTGACTCCCTGCTTCTCGACCCTCGGACCCTTGACTTTGTGACTCCTTGCTTCTCGACCCTCAGACCCCTGACTTTGTGACTCCTTGCTTCTTGATCCTCAGACCCCTGACTTCATGACTCCTTGCTTCTTGATCCTCGGACCCTTGACTTCGTGACTCCTTGCTTCTTGATCCTCAGACGCTGACTTCATAATTCCTTGCTTCTCGACCCTCAGACCCCTGACTGCATGACTCCCTGCTTCTCGACCCTCAGGCCCTTGACTTCTTGACTCCCATTCCTGCTCCCACTCTGCCATCTTGCCCCTGGTCTCGATGTCCTCAGCCGGGACTTCGATTGCCCATAGACCGGACCATGACACCAATTCCTGAGCATCTGGGGAGGCCTGCCTAAACCCAAAAATGTTTGTAGCAGGCGCTGAAAAGAGCACCGCGAAGGCTCGGTGTCAAGTGGCAGGGAGTTCCAAAGTCGGAGTACCGCTACGTGAAAGGTTCGAGTCCTTAGAAATGTGGAGTGGGCCTTTTGTGGCGTCTGCAGCAGAGGCAGCAGTTCCGCAGACTTTTCAAAGGTTGGTTGGGCAAATAAAGGGTAAGGCCGATCCCAAACGGGGGCCCCCCCTCTATTCTGTTCTCACTGTGTCTGGCCAGATGCCCCCAAGGGAAGCGCCCCCCCAGCAGGATCTGTGCAAGAGCAACACAGGACACCCCTGTGGGGCTAGGGTGCCCAGTTCTGCCACCCCTCGCCTGCAGAGCCGACAGCCCCTCGCCCTTTTTCAAACATCCTCCTATCTCCTTGGGAGATCTCTGGGCAGCCACAACTGCCTCCCTTGCTCTCTGAGCTGCCCCAAAGAGAGGCACCTCTTCACACTGCCCCACAGGGGCTTAGGAAGCACCCCCTGCCCAGCCCCAGAGGCACCATTCACCCACGGAGCTTGCCGCCTGGGCTGCTGCAACAAACAACCTCACAAGCCTTGCGGAGGCAGAAACGCCAGAGGGCAACAGAGGAGGGAGTGAAGGAAAGAGGGACAGAGGCCAGTGTTGACCATCCTTCTGGGCACCCCAGGGTGGGTTAAAAGCCACTGACCGCCGGCCCTTTCCCAGAGTTTTCAGGGAAGTGGCATCTCCAGGCACACCTGGTGATGCTTTTGGCACAGGTGGGCGGGTATGACCCCTTCATGGATCCCTGCCTTGCCGTGGCGAAGGGGCTTGAATAACTCAGAGAACCTCTGAACTATGCTGTTCAGGGCACCCAAGATGAACAGGTCATAGTGGAGAGTTTTGACCAAATGTGATCCACCTGGAGGAGGAACCGGCAAGCCACTCCAGTATCCCTGCCAAGAAAACTCCATGGACAAAGACAACAGGCATCTAAAAGTTATGACACTGGAAGAGGAGCCCCAGAGGTCGGAAGGCGTCCAACATGCTACTGAGGAAGAGCGGAGGACAAGTACAAGTAGATTCAGAGCTGATGAAGCGCTGGGCCAAAGCCGAAAGGACGTTCAGTTGCGGATATGCCTGGAAGCGAAAGGAAAGTCCAATGCTGTAAAGAAAAATATTGCATAGGAACCTGGAATGTAAGAACCATGAACCTGGGTAAGTTGGATGTGGTCAAAAATGAGATGGCAAGAATAAATATTGACATCCTGGGCATCAGTGAACTAAAATGGACGGGAATGGGCAAATTCAGTTCAGATGACCAATCCATTCTTAAGGAAATCAGCCCTGAGTGCTCACTGGAAGGACAGATCCTGAAGCTGAAGCTCCAAGACTTTGGCCACCTCATGAGAAAAGAAGACTCCCTGGAAAAGACCCTGATGTTGGGAAAGATGGAGGGCGCAAGGAGAAGGGGACGACGGAGGACGAGATGGTGGGACAGTGTTCTCGAAGCTGCGAACATGAGTTTGACCAAACTGCGGGAGGCAGTGGAAGACAGGAGGGCCTGGCGTGCTCTGGTCCAGGGGGTCACCAAGAGGCGGACACGACTGAACGACTAAACAACAACAAAACAAAGGACAGGTATGATTTGGAAAATAAAAATAAAATTTGCAGAGTGCCTTGCAGCCGCCGCCGCCTCCTCCGCCTCCTCCTCTGCCTCCTCCTCCTGCAATATTCTCTCAGCTACATTTCCCCCCTAGCAACCCGGTGGACTGACTCTGCACCGCTCCCTAGCGCTCGCTGGAGAGCGCTGCCGCCTCCGTCCTTGCCAGAGCCAGCCAGCCAGTCAGCCAAGCCCATCTGCATCCATCAAAGAGGGAGGGGAGAACCAGCCAAACGGTGGCAGAGAATGCAGAGAGCTACATGGGCTTGCTCTGAATCCTGTCCTTACTCCATTCAACCTTCTTTGCTGATGAGGTAAGTCCCCTTCATCTTTTTCCTTTCGCTGCCTTCCTTCTTAAAGAGATGCACCTGCCTTTTCCAATATGCTTTCTCTCCTGCTCTCAAACGATAGCCGTCGACGGCAAACAAAAAAGCTTCAATCTGTTTGTGTTTGTGTGTTGTTTTTTCTAATGCAACCGCTGGCCCTCTCAGCTTGCGGGTTTATAAAATCAGGTACCAGCCCTTGGGGGGAACCGGGAGCTGCAAATGCAGGGTGCAAGCTGTGGAGGGTGGCAGGGACGGTTTTAATTTTGCAAGGTCCAGATTGCGGTTTTGAGCCTGGGTTTGTTCACGCTGCGGTGTTCCCCGGAGCCACAATCTCATTTCGGTTGTGCTACACTGATGTGTGTGTTTTAAACGATGGCCAATATTGTGCTTTAGTTGTTGCAACCTCCTTTGGTGATAAATGGTTTGGCTGGCTGGCTATCTGTCTTGCTGTCTGTTTATCCATCCATCTCGCTGTCGTGATTACAGATACACAAATACCCCCATCCTTGCAAAAAGGACGGGGACCTGTTTTCTGCATTTTTGTTGCCTAGTGATGACAACTCCAGACAAAGGTGTGTTGGCAGGCAGAGAGGCAGTGTGTGTGTCTCTGTGTGTAGATTTGATACTGGCCCAAAATGGAGCGCCATTTTCCCCCACCGCCCCTTTCCTAAAGGCTTGGCCGCTTGGCTGATGTCCACAGGGAAGGCAAAGGGAGAGAGGCCGAAAAAGGACGTCTCCGAGTTTAGCCAAATGACACCAACGCCCTGGAAGAAAGAAAAAAAACAAGCGAGCGTTCGGAATGGGTTTGCTGGATCCGTCCCAAAAAACCAGCCCATCTAATAGAGCGTTCTGTGTCCAAAAGTGGTTGGACACATGCCCTCTGGAAAAACCGATGCAGTCAACAAAGACGGTAGAAGGAACGCCCCTGGTTTGCATCCCTGGCGTTTTTGCGGTAGACTGCCCTCGCCCAGGAGGCTCCATTTCGCTGTTGGAATGACTTTGCATGTTCCAAGGCTCAGAGCCGGGGATGTTTGATGCACAATAACAAAATAATGTGTGCTCTTTCGATTGCATCAATTGCCTTATACAGAGTCGGTACCCCCGTGGTTCCACCTATCTCAGTGCTGTCCGCACGGACTGGCAGCAGCTGTCCGGGGGTTTCAGGCAAGGGGGACCGTCTGCATGCCCCGGACCTTGCCTTAAAAATAAAGCAAGATTCTAGTCCTCATCGCTTTGAACTACAAGGCCGAAATGAACAGAACGTTGCCTTAGACCGTGGCTCCATCTAGTGCAATATTCCCCACACTGTCTGGCAACAGCTCTCTAAGGTTTCAGGCGGGGTGTGTGTGTGTGCCAAGTATGGAACCTGCCATGGGCGCTCTGTCACTGAGCTAAAGCCTCTTTACATTTAGTAGATATAAAGAAACAATCCTTAAACCATCCTATATGATGTTTTTATGTGTGCTGGAAGCTGCCAAGATTGGCTAGGGAAACCCCAGCCAGATGGGTGGGGTATAAATAAAATTAGTATTAGTATTAACAACCACCCCTGTCAGGTAATCCAGTATTATTATCATCCATATTTTTTGGTGGGAAGACCTGCCTCAACCCATCCATTGTGAGTTCCAGACAGAGACAAGATTCGAACTCAGCACTTACCGACTCTTAAGTCAATCTCTTGAGTCCTCGGTTCGGAACGGCAATCTGTTTCCATCCCCAAAGCAAACTGGTTTGACTCCCGTTCCTTTCCACCACCCCAACGTATTTTTTGCTCTATAAGACTCACTTTTCCCCTCCTCAAAAGTAAGGGGAAATGTGTGTGCGTCTTATGGAGCGAATGCAGGCTGCGCAGCTATCCCAGAAGCCAGAACAGCAAGAGGGATTTCTGCTTTCACTGCGCAGCGATCCCTCTTGCTGTTCTGGCTTCTGAGATTCAGAAATTTTTTTTTCTTGTTTTCCTTCCTCCAAAAACTAGGTGCGTCTTGTGGTCTGGTGCGTCTTATAGAGCGAAAAATACAGTATATCCTACAGCAATCTCACCTGTTTCTAAGCTGATTGCAGGCCAGGAGGTTGCCAGTCTAGTCTTTGTCCCAAGGTTAGAGTTACCTGCAGGGACACTGGGCCAGATTTGTGCTCATGTGAACTTCGAGGGGTTAGGAAAGGGGTGGGATTTATTTGTTATTTTAGGGTGGGGAGAAAGAGAAGCTGGTGTTTGCTTTTTCCAGGAATTTTGGAAAGGACTTGTTGTTGTTGTTTAGTCATTTAGTCGTGTCCGCCTCTTCGTGACCCCCTGGACCAGAGCACGCCAGGCCCTCCTGTCTTCCACTGCCTGCCGCAGTTTGGTCAAACTCATATTAGCAGCTTCGAGAACACCGTCCCACCATCTCGTCCTCCATCGTCCCCTTCTCCTTGCGCCCTCCATCTTTCCCAACATCAGGGTCTTTTCCAAGGAGTCTTCTCTTCTCCTGAGGTGGCCAAAGTCTTGGAGCCTTAGCTTCAAGATCTGTCCTTCCAGTGAGCACTCAGGGCTGATTTCCTTCCGAATGGAGAGGTTGGATCTTCTTGCAGTCCATGGGACTCTCAAGAGTCTCCTCCAGCACCAGAATTCAAAAGCATCCATTCTTCGGCGATCAGCCTTCTTGATTGTCCAGCTCTCACTTCCATACATCACTACTGGGAAAACCAGAGCTTGAACTATACGGACCTTTGTCAGCAAGGATTGTCCTAATACATATACTTTTGTTGTTGTTTAGTCGTTTAGTGGTGTCCGCCTCTTTGTGACCCCCTGGACCAGAGCACGCCAGGCCCTCCTGTCTTCCACTGCCTCCCGCAGTATGGTCAAACTCATGCTGGTAGCTTCGAGAACAATGTCCCACCATATCGTCCTCTGTCGTCCCCTTCTCCTTGCACCCTCCATCTTTCCCAACATCAGGGTCTTTTCCAGGGAGTCTTCTCTTCTCATGAGGTGGCCAAAGACTTGGAGCCTCAGCTTCAGGATCTGTCCTTCCAGTGAGCACTCAGGGCTGATTTCCTTCCGAATGGAGAGGTTTGATGTTCTTGCAGTCCATGGGACTCTCAAGAGTCTCCTCCAGCACCAGAATTCAAAAGCATCCATTCTTCGGCGATCAGCCTTCTTGATGGTCCAGCTCTCCCTTCCATGCTTGGAAAGGACTGGCCTTTGTTAAATAGCCTGCGAGAAACCTTTCTGAACAATTGCTCTGATTGAAGACAGCAGATTCAGGAAGGGTTGTGAATAATAATAATAATAATAATAATGAATTTTTATTTGTACCCCGCCCTCCCCAGCCGGAGCTGGGCTCAGGGCGGCTAACATCATAACAGACTGCCTTATCCCCTATCTAGCTTTGCACAGACTGGCAGCAGCGCTCCAGAGTTCCAGGACAGAGACATTTACTGCATCCCAAACGTCAAAGGATTTGGTATGCAAGTGTAAAGTCAAAAAAGGGTTTGCTCTCAGAGAGCTAACCGCCTTCTGAGTAGCCCATCCCCTATGTTGCTTTGGGCAGATCTCAGATATAGGGAGCAGGTCTGGAAGGCGAGATACCCAAAGCCCTCCGTCCCTCATCCAGAGTTGCGACAGGCCGCCTCTTCTCTTGAGGTGGAGATTCTTCTGCGTCCAGGATAACCCAGTACAGTGGTACCTCGGGTTAAGTACTTAATTCCTTCCAGAGGTCCGTTCTTAACCTGAAGCTGTTCTTAATCTGAAGCACCACTTTACCTAATGGGGCCTCCTGCTGCCACCGCGACGCCAGAGCACGATTTCTGTTCTCAGCTCTTAACCTATTTCTGGGTTAGCGGAGTCTGTAACTTGAAGCGTCTGTAACCCGAGGTACCACTGTATAGAGATTCAACAGAGCACTCCATCCCCAGTGGAGACGGATGGGAAGGAACCGGGGACTCATACAGAGAGGCAGCTGAGAGGCTGGTGAGGAGGAGAGATGGATTTGCAGTGCAAGAGTCCCTTGTATGTGGTTAGGACAGAGGGACTTGCGCAGAGAGCCACCTCTGTACACAGAGGCCGGCCAGAGTGCAGCAGGGACTCACGCAGAGAGGCAGCGGCCGCCCTCCTTTAGCACTTGAGGTGTGTACATTAATCCCTTCCCCGCTGAGAGACACACACACATTTTATAATTTAAAAAACAAAAACCCAGAAGGCTAATCGCTGAAGAATGGGTGCTTTTGAATTCTGGTGCTGGAGGAGACTCTTGAGAGTCCCATGGACTGCAAGAAGATCCAACCTCTCCATTCGGAAGGAAATCAGCCCTGAGTGCTCCCTGGAAGGACAGATCCTGAAGCTGAGGCTCCAAGACTTTGGCCACCTCAGGAGAAGAGAAGACTCCCTGGAAAAGACCCTGATGCTGGGAAAGATGGAGGGCACAAGGAGAAGGGGACGACAGAGGACGAGATGGTGGGACAGTGTTCTCGAAGGGACCAGCATGAGTTTGAAGACAGGAGTGCCTGGCGTGCTCTGATCCAGGGGGTCACGAAGAGGCGGACACAACTAAATAATAACAAGCTTGCTGGGACCCCCTTTACCTTCCCCCTTCCTTCCCAGAATTGTTTCTTTAATAGGTTTTTTTTTGGGGGGGTCTGTTTTACTCCTCCCACCATCTTTTCCATGACCTCCTCCTCTTCCCCATCCTCTATCAGGCTGTCTGCATCCTCTAGGCAAAGCTGGGTACCAGTCAGGCCCGGTTGCCATGGTGACCCCATCCTCTGTGTGTGTGTGTGTGATGGGAGGAGAATCCTCCCCTCTCCAGCATCAACGTGTTTGCATGCCGTGTCTGGGTGTGTGATGATATATTGATTCCTCTGCTCCTATCCAGCAATTGCATTGACCTTGCCTCCCAGTTGTCAAACTGGGATATGTTTCCTCTTAGCAGGACATGAGAGGGGAGGTGGGAGGGGGGCCGCTTCTGGGGGCTTGGATGCCCCCCCTCTCCCCCCTGGGGCCTCTTTGTTTGCCAGAGTTGGGTTTCCTCTTTCTCACCCCCCCCCCTCCTTTAATCTCCTCCTGCGCCCTGGATCTTGACTGAAATTTCAATTAGCAGGAACTGGTAACAACAGCCTGTTTGTTTAACCCCCCTGGGGGGTTTGCAGGGTGTGAGTGTATGGGGGGGGTGGGGCGCAGCGGGAGAGACTAGCCCCTCTCTCCTTCCCCTGGAAAATCTCCAGGTCCTAAAAGATTCAGCCACTAAAGCGGATTTGTTTTTTGTTTTTTCATTTTCAGGCCCTTTCCCTTTCCAATTCTTGCTCAGTTTTCTTCCTCCTCTCCCTTCTTTTTTTCTTCCCCTTTCATTTAAATTCCCTCTCCCTTTTTTGCATTTTAAGTCCCTTCCTCCTTTCCCACAAGATCTCCTCTAGATGTTTCTTCTTTTTCCTTTAAAAGTTATTGCCTCTCCTGTTAAAACAACAAAATACCAGGACAGCTTCCAACAATCCAAAACCAGTAGAACAGAGAATAATAATAATAATAATAATAATAATAATAATAATAATAATAATACGATAAAGCAGCTGAATAAATCCAGACTAGATCCAGATTAGATCAGATTTAATTCCTTTAGGATATTTTTTCTCTCTCTCCTTGCTCCCTCCCTCTCTTTCCTTTCATCTTAATTATTCCTGCTCTTTATTTTTCACTAACTTAGTTCTTTCTTTCGTTTTGATGTTCTTCCTTTTTCTTTGGGGCCCCCGTGTCCAGTTTTCACAGAATCGTGGAATGGGGGACCCCCAAAGGCCATCCAGTCTAACCCCCTGAAGTACAGGAATCAAAGCTAAAGACTCCGTGAGAATTGGTCGCCCAAATTCTGTTTGGAATCTTCCAGTAAAGGACACTCTGCCCCTTTCTGAGTCCAGTCTACTGCTGAATGGCCCTTAGCCTCAGAAAGTTCTTTCCTAATGTTTCGTTGGAAACTCCTTTTTTTGTCACTTGAAGCCATTAGATCTGGTCCCTCCCTCTGGACTCAAGAGGTGATCCCTTGAAATGAAAGAATATGACTAACCGTAACAGCACTAGCTAGGTTTAGCCTTGGTGGGTCTTCCTTCCTTCCTTCCTTCCTTCCTTCCTTCCTTCCCTTCCTTCCTTCCTTCCTTCCCTTCCTTCCTTCCTTCCTTCCTTCCTTCCTTCCTTCCTTCCTTCCTTCCCTCTCTCTCTCTCTCTTTCTTTCTCTCTCTTTCTTTCTCTCTCTTTCTTTCTCTCTCTTTCTTTCTTTTTCTTTTCTTTCTTTTTCTTTCTTTCTTTCTTTCTTTCTTTCTTTCTTTCTTTCTTTCTTTCTCTCTCTCTTTCCTTCCTTCCTTCCTTCCTTCCTTCCTTCCTTCCTCTCTCACTCTCTCTCTCCCTTCCTTCCTTCCTCCCTCCCTCCCTCCCTCCCTCCCTCCCTCCCTCCCTCTCTCTCTCTCTTTCTCTCTGGGGGTCTATGTGTGTGCTTCAGTTTTCTGCATATTTCCAAGAAATATTTTTACTCTATTGAGCCAGTATAGAAAGTAAACATTCCATCAATATATGTTTATTTTGTGGGGGCTTTAAATAACCCCCACATCCCTAAATATTTGATTATGTTGATCGACGTTAAGGCATTGCTTAACAAACTATTGCTTTAACACCGAGAAATGCAATGTTTCCATTTAACTTTTTTTTTTAAGCAATAAAAAAATCCCACAATCCTGGGAATTGTAGTTCCCCCGCTCACGGGGCTACAATTCCCGGCACCCTTACCAAATGAAAGTTCCCAGGGTCCTTTGATGAGGAAAGCAATAATCTAGAAGCAAATTACAGTTTTCTAAAAGCAAACCCATCGATAGTGTCTAATGTCAGTCCGAGATCCATTTAAATTAATGGGCAGGCTTAGGTAAATTTCAATAGGTCTACTCTGAGTCGGATAACCCTTTTTCTTTGTGTGCTGTTTTAATGCCCTTCTGTTTAATATACGCTTCCTCCCCTCCTGTTCTATAATTTCATTTTAACGCTCGTGATTTTCTTCTTTTAACTCTCCCAGTGTTTTTCTCTTTCATCTAATATGACACGTTAGATATGTGACGCTGGCTTGGCCCCAGGGGTGACAGATGGGATCTCCTTCCAGGCTGTTAATCTCCCCAGAACATCTGGGTTGATAACTAAGACCCCTGAGACTGTAGTTTAATATGTTCACTCGATCTCCTCCCCAGAAACAAATTTAATTCCAAATTCTGCATTTTGGCAGGGAGACGTAAGGCACAAATGCCCCTATCAATTTATTTATTTATTGGTTGGGGGAGGAGAAGGGGGATGTCTCTTCTGTTCCTTTCGAATCTCAAAACCTGGGTGCTTTTGCAGTAGGTTTCTGAGCACAATTCAAAGGGTTGGTGCTGACCTTGAAAGCCCTAAACGGTCCAGGCCCAGTATACCTGAAGGAGCGTCTCCAACCAGGGTCCATCTCCCAAGGGTCTTCTGGT
Source organism: Podarcis gaigeae (assembly GCF_964106915.1). Taxonomy (NCBI): domain Eukaryota; kingdom Metazoa; phylum Chordata; class Lepidosauria; order Squamata; family Lacertidae; genus Podarcis; species Podarcis gaigeae. The sequence goes on along the minus strand of NC_139696.1, from coordinate 3,347,477 downwards.
GGTTCATTCCCTGCAAGAAGCGAGGTTACAGGGAACCAGGCAGAGGGCCTTCTCGGTGGTGGCGCCTGCCCTGTGGAACGCCCTCCCATCAGATGTCAAGGAGATAAACAACTATCTGACTTTTAGAAGACATCCGAAGGCAGCCCTGTTTAGGGAAGTCTTTAATGTTTGAAGTTTTATTCTGTTTTTAATGTTTAGTTGGGAGCTGCCCAGAGTGGCTGGGGAAACCCAGCCAGATGGGCGGGGTAGAAATAATAAAATATTATTATTAGGGGATGACTTCTCCACAATCCACAATTCCCTTTTTTAGGCTGAGAACAATGAGGACTGGAATCTTGCCTGCACTTGGAGAGTAGGGCCACGGCCCCTCTACCCCCTTAATCCTGAATTTATTTTACTCTTATGTAGGATTTGCCAAAAGAAAGCTTTTAATGTTTGATGTTTTGTTGTGTTTTTAATATCTTTTTGGGAGCTGCCCAGGGTGGCTGGAGAAACCCAACCAGATGGGTGGGGTATAAATCATCATCATCATCATCATCATCATCATCATTATATTACAATGGTAACAACAACAGCAGCAACAACAACAACAATAGCACAATGCCACTCCAACCCAAATCCTCTAATTCTTCGCCAGAGTTTTGGCATGCAGGAATCTGCCTTGTACGCAGAGTCAGACTTTTTGATTCTTCTGGGTCAGAGAAGGAACGATCCCATCACTTGGTCCCTTTTTTAGTCATTCAACCTGGGATCTTCTGCATGCAAGGTAGCTGACCAGCCCCTGAGCTTACAGCTCTTGTCAATTACTGTTGTTGTTTAGTCATTTAGTTGTGTCCGCCTCTTCGTGACCCCCTGGACCATAGCACGCCAGGCCCTCCTGTCTTCCACTGCCTCCCGCAGTTTGGTCAAACACATGCTGGTAGCTTCAAGAACACTGTCCCACCACCTCGTCCTCTGCCATCCCCTTCTCCTTGTGCCCTCCATCTTTCCCAACATCAGGGTCTTTTCCAGGGAGTCTTTTCTTCTCATGAGGTGGCCAAAGACTTGGAGCCTCAGCTTCAGGATCTGTCCTTCCAGTGAGCACTCAGGGCTGATTTCCTTCCGAATGGAGAGGTTTGATGTTCTTGCAGTCCATGGGACTCTCAAGAGTCTCCTCCAGCACCAGAATTCAAAAGCATCCATTCTTCGGCGATCAGCCTTCTTGATGGTCCAGCTTTCACTTCCATACATCACTACTGGGAAAACCAGAACTTGAACTGTATGGACCTTTGTTGGCAAGTTGATGTCTCTGCTTTTTAAGATGCTGTCTAGGTTTCTCATCGCTTTTCTCCTAAGAAGCCGGGGTCTTTTAATTTCATGGCTACTATCACCATCTGCAGTGATCATGGAGCCCAAGAAAGTAAAATCTCCCACTGCCTCCATTTCTTTCCCTTCTATTTGCCAGGAGGTGATGGGACCAGTGGTTTAAAAATCCATGCCCTCTTCCCAGGGAGCTTTGGGAACAGGGATCTCCCAAATGCTCTCAGCACTCAGACCAAACTACCATTCCCATGATGAATTGAGGAGGAAGCCTTGGCTGTTCAAAATGGGGCAAGACTGTTTTAAATTTATAGTGCAGATGGGAACCTTAGGGATATTTGATGCCTGCTCTGTCCAGGGTGCTGAACGAATTCTAGCTCATCCCCCTTGAACTCTGCAGACTTTGAAGGACTTGCGAAAAGTCACCCAAATGGAAATTTGCCCTGCCCTGTTTTTATGGACCCAGATGAACACACTGTTGTTTTTTAACTATATATTTATGGGGTGCCAACACAGCTGTTGCAATCGGTGGGTCCCTGTCCAATGTAGGCCCATTGAAAGGGAATGACCTGGGTCCTTCAAATGAGTCTACTCTGAATCCAATCCAGTAGGAGACTACATGTGATCTTCACAAAGGGGTTGGTGATTTTAATTTGCCTACAGCTTAAAATAACTGAAGTGGGGGGGTGGGTGATCTGAGAGAGATCTCTGGGATCTAGAGTTTCCCTGTCACTGCCTTGAGCCAAAACTTTCCCCAGGAGCGTTTATGACATTAATTCATAATGAATAGTCAGTCTTAAAATAGACTTGACCTCCAATGACTATCTTGGTTTTCTACATTTTTCTTTTAGAGGGTTGGAACCTCGCACACACACTAAAAAGAAGGAAATTTTACTTTTCTTCTTTGGCGATCCCTCGTAGCCGAGTAAGATTGTCTTTCATAAACACGGTTTTAACAATGAGTCTGTAAGTGGCTGTGGAAGCCAATTCTGGATCCACACATCCTTCCACAGTGGGGACATAGGTTTCATGGTGTGGATTTGCCAAGCATGTCTTCCTCTTAGCACGTTTCTCCCTTGCATCCTGAGTTCGAGTGTCTTCAAAGCCTACGACACCTTTGGGAAAGGCTGTTCTCCAACTGGAGCGCTTGCAGGCCAGTGTTTCCCAGTTGTTGGTGTTTATGCTACATTTTTTTAAAGATTTGCCTTGAGAGGGTCTTTGAACCTCTTTTGTTGACCGCCAGCATTAAGCATAGTGATGTATGGAAGTGAGAGCTGGACCATAAAGAAGGCCGATCGCCAAAGAATGGTTGCTTTTGAATTCTGGTGCTGGAGGAGACTCTTGAGAGTCCCATGGACTGCAAGAACATCAAACCTCTCCATTCGGAAGGAAATCAGCCCTGAGTGCTCACTGGAAAGACAGATCCTGAAGCTGAGGCTCCAGGACTTTGGCCACCTCATGAGAAGAGAAGACTCCCTGGAAAAGACCCTGATGTTGGGAAAGATGGAGGGCTCAAGGAGAAGGGGACGACGGAGGACGAGATGGTGGGACTGTGTTCTCGAAGCGACCAGCATGAGTTTGACAAAACTGCGGGAGGCAGTGGAAGACAGGAGTGCCTGGCGTGCTCTGGTCCAGGGGGTCACGAAGAGGCGGACATGACTAAATGACTAAACAACAACAAAACAAGCATTACGCTTTCCGTTTTTAAGTTCGGAATACAGCAGTTGCTTTGGAAGACGATAATCGTGCATCCAAACACCATGACCAGTCCAATGAAATTGATGTTGAAGAATCATTGCTTCGACACGGGTGATCTTTGCTTCTTCCAGTACCCTGGCATTAGTTCACTCATCTTCCCAAGCGATTCTCTGCCCTTCTCCCCATCCCATCTCCTCCAATGTTCTCCATGTATATGGGGCAGCGAGTGAGAATGGGCAGAAAGGGGTTCTAACAGAGTCCACATCATGCTTTCAAAGCATATCCTTCAGAGCCCAGGCATTTAGAAAGTTCGTAGGGGTTTTAATTTGTTTCAGTCTGTTTTTCTTTTGGTTTTTAGCCTGTACACTTTAACTTAAGGGTGCAATTTTATTTTATTTTAGTGAGACTCTTATTCTCTTATCCTTTTTCGTCGATCGCTCAGAGGGCTTTCGGTGTATGTGGGTTTTATGGTATATAATAAACATGAACTCCCCTACGCACACAAAGAACCATGGGAGCTGTAGTTTTCCCACCCACTCCTCGGAGGAAGCTGCAATTTGCAGTGCGCAGGACAAAACTATAGTTTCCAGGATCCTTTTGAAAGGTGGAAAAACCGATGCGCTGGGATGTGCTTTTGATGTATGGTGCAGATTAAAACCTTGGCTGGCGAGGGCAGGGGGACGTCTGCCACCCATTATTTTCTCTGCCACCTCCCCCCACCCCACTTAAAAAAATTAAAAATAAATCTGAGCTCCCGAGTCAAAACCAACTCAAAATGGAAGGCTGGCTTCTCCAGTTCAGCTGTGTTGATTTTTAAAGATGGGGCTTACCATTATCTATCTATCTATCATCTATCTATCTATCTATCTATCTATCTATCTATCTATCTATCTATCTAATCTATCTATTGGGAGGAGGGGGATACAGAAAGAGAGACTCTCTCTCTCTCTCTCTCTCTCTCTCTCTCTCTGTGTGTGTGTGTGTGTGTGTGTGTGTGTGTGTGTGTGTGTGTTATATATCCATCATCTTGGAAGCCATTGGCTGTCGCCATGGTTACACAAGAGCATGTTCTGGGTTGCTATTGGCTGGCGCCAGCCCTCTGTTGCTTTCCTCCCCATCTCTCCCCCCCCCTTTAAAAAAAAAAACATTTCTCTGTGATTTATTCACTGTATGGGACAAGTCACTAGGGACTCTCTTTCCAATGCAAGATGAATGAGGCTTTGAAGAAAGGTAGCTAGCCTTTTGTCTCCATGGGGGCGGGGAAGGAACGAAAGGAAAGGAAAGGTTATTTATTTATTTTGAGACCTCCCAGCCCCCTCCCCAACTCCTCTCTTTCTCTCTCTCTCTGATTTTAAAAGGGCAAATTCCACTCACCCAACCACCCCCCCTGAAAAAAATGAAAGCACAGTGCATTTAAAGAAGGGGAGGGGGCTTCACCGTGGTACGTGGTTCTGGAATAAGTAGGTGGTGACCCCAGGTGATTCTGAAAAACTGCTCCCCGGGGGCGATTTGAGGTTGCTGGAGGGCGACCACCTGCAAAAAAACAAACAAACAAACCAAAAGGGTTTCGGTTTTGTTTATAAGGTCTCGTTTCCCAGGCATTGGTGCAACCCATGGTTAGAGTTCGGTGCTGATAACGGAAAGGTTGCAGGTTCGATCCCTGTCAGGGATCAAATTGCATTGCAGGGGTTGGGCTAGAGATAATAATAATAATAATAATAATAATAATAATAATAATAATAATAATTTATTTGTACCCCACCCATCTGGCCACTCTGGGCGGCTTCCAACAAAGACCAAAAATACACTAAGATGTCACACATTAAAAACTTCCCTGAACAGGGCTGCCTTCAGATGTCTTCTGAATGTCAGGTAGCTGTTTATCTCTTTGACATCTGATGGGTGGGCGCCACTACCGAGAAGGCCCTGTGCCTGGTTCCCTGAAACCTCACTTCTCGCAGGGAGGGAACTGCCAGAAGGCCCTTGGGAGATGGACCCCGGTGTCTGGGCTGAACGATGGGGATGGAGACGCTCCTTCAGGTATACTGGACTGGGGCCATTTAAGGCTTTCAAGGTCAACACCAACACTTTGAATTGTGCTCAGAAACGTCCTGGGAGCCAATGTACGTCTTTCAAGACTGGTGTTATGTGGTCTCGGCGGCCACTCCCAGTCCCCAGTCTAGCTGCCACATTATGGATTAGTTGTAGTTTCTGGGTCACCTTCAATGGTAGCCCCACGTAGAGCGCATTGCAGTAGTCCAAGCGGGAGACAACCAGAGCATGCACCACTCTGGCCAGACAGTCTGCCGGCAGGGTGGGTCTCATCCTGCATACCAAATAGAGCTGGTAGGCAGCTGCCCTGGACACAGAATTGGCCTGCGCCTCCATGGAATGGGGTCCCTTCCGACCCGATCCTTCAATTCGAGATACTCTTGAGCCACGTAAGAACCCCCCCCCCCCCAGAGGCCATCATAGCCTATTGGCCGAGGAGAATGACATCTGTGGCTCAACAACGTCTTTTTAGAGCAGTTTTTTTTTTTGCCACTTTGAGGGAGGATGACGTGGTTAGAGCGAGATGTTTGCGGAGGAGGCTGATGAGCAATTGAGAGAGTGGGAAGAGAGGAGATGTGTGTGGTTTCCCCCTTGTGTCTCCTAATGCCACGATGTGTGGGTGATTGGTTGGCAAACCGGTACAGTGGCAGGTGGAACGAAGACCTGCGGAACTCATCGTCACAAGATTCCAGGGGCAAACATGTGCCTTTTCGCCTCTCTGTTTTTCCCACCTCTCTTTCGGACATCTCCGCCTCTCTCTCACTGTTCTCTCCCTCTCTGGGCTCCCTGAAATCAGGTGCATGGGATGATGATGATGATGATGATGATGATGATAATAAATAATAATAATAATAATAATAATAATAATAATAATAATAATAATAAATTTATTTATACCACGTCCATCTGGCTGGGTTTCCCCAGCCACTCTGGGTGGCTTCCAAAAAAATATTAAAATACTGTAATACATCAAGCATTAAAAGCTTCCCTAAACAGGGCTGCCTTCAGATGTCTTCTAAAAGTCTGGTAGTTGTTCTCTTTGACATCTGACGGGAGGGCATTCCACAGGGAGGGTGCCACCGCCGAGAAGGCCCTCTGACTGGTTCCCTGTAACTTGGCTTCTTGCAGTGAGGGAACTGCCAGAAGGCCCTCAGTGTCCGGGTAGAACGATGGGGGTGGAGATGCTCCTTCAGATATACTGGACCGAGGATTCTTCAAATCGGGCCTAGCCGTCTCCTTTCTCTCACCTGCTCCCTTTGTTTCTTAAGGGTTGGTCAGATTCAAGGAGGAGAAGTCTGTCAAGGTAGCGCAAGGGGCTCAGGGGAGCCTCTGTGTGCCAGCGCAGTCTATCTTGGAATGGCCGGTGCTCAGGACAGAGAGAAAACAGCTACAGGCTCTGTTTGCAGCCGTCCCGGTGTGAAGAAGGGCCTGGTCTTAAACAGAAAGGCTTCATTTGAGAAGGTGGAATCGCAGCACTTGGGCTCAGTGAGATACACCTGGAAATCTGGGGCAGAGGCACCTAATAATAATAATAATAATAATAATAATAATAATAATAGCACTGGGCCCATCACCTCCTGGCAAATAGAAGGGGAAGAAATGGAGGCAGTGAGAGATTTTACTTTCTTGGGCTCCAGGATCACCGCAGATGGTGACAGCAGCCACGAAATTAAAAGACGCCTGCTTCTTGGGAGAAAAGCAATGACAAACCTAGACAGCGTCTTTAAAAGCAGAGACATCACCTTGCCAACAAAGGTCCATATATTTAAAGCTATGGTTTTCCCAGTAGTGATGTATGGAAGTGAGAGCTGGACCATAAAGAAGGCTGGACCATAAAGACCCTGATGTTGGGAAAGATGGAGGGCAGAAGGAGAAGGGGACGACAGAGGACGAGATGGCTGGACAGTGTTCTTGAAGCTCCCAGCATGAGTTTGACCAAACCGCGGGAGGCAGTGGAAGACAGGAGGGCCTGGCGTGCTCTGGTCCAGGGGGTCACGAAGAGGCGGACACGACTAAACGACTAAACAATATTATTATTATTATTATTATTATTATTATTATTATTATTATCCTATACCTGGGGGTCTCAGAGCAGTTCACAGAATAAAATCAAGATATCAAACTACAGAATGCATAGTAAAAATAAAAACAACAACCCAGTAGCCTCCCCCCCAAAAAAAACACATTTTAAAAGGGAATAGGATGTAAATCAGAGCAACCAAAGGCCTGGTTAAAAAGGAACGTTTTTGCCTGTATAATGAAGGCACCAGGCGAACTTCCCTGTGGAGAGCATTCCACAGACGGGGGGCCACTGCAGAGAAGGCCCCGTTCTCGTGTTGCCACCCTCTGGACCTCTCGTGGAGGAGGCACACGAAGGAGGGCCTTCGAAGATGATCTCAGGGTCCGGGTTGGTTCAGATGGAAAGAGGCGGTCCTTGAGGTCTAAGCTGAGGTCGCAACTTAGTCTGTCTCATAAGTTAAGTGCGTCATCTTAGAGAGCCTTTCATTTCCTTTCCATGTCTTCTAAAAAGCAAATTCTTTAGTTAATATTCTTGTTTCCACACAGTCTATTCCACACAGTCGTTTTCCCATCTCACTTGCTATCAGTCATGCAACGGTGGTTCTTTTTTTTTTAATTGATATTTATTAAGAGTTTCAAGATTACAAAAAAGAGAAGAAAAAAAGAAGAAGAAATACATAAAAACCAATACAACAACACAACAACAAAGAAAAAAAAAGAAAAATACAAATCCCATATTACATATCTTTATCTTTCATTTGCTTGTTTCCTTGACCTCCTCACACCTCCCTTTTTGTATTTAGTTATTTCAGCAAATTCTTTCCATCTTTTCCAATTTTTATTGAATAATTTATCTTGACAGTCTAATCTATTAATTAACTCAGCAAATCCTTTCCATCTTTCACCATATTCTGTTATTCAATTTGCCTTACTTTATTTAACCTTATCTTACCGTAAAATACCTTAAAACTTAAAGCTTAATGCTTATTTATACATAACTCCTTATATCATTTCTACTAAAGCCAGACAGTTTCATTCCAACATTTTCCCTAATATTCATTAATTTTACACTAATTCCCAAAATAAAAGTTTTTCTTTATAGACTTTCTCATGCGACGGTGGTTCTTGAGGACTAGCGACTTAACTTCTTGAGGACAGTTCTCCTTGAGGACTAGCGACTTAACTTGTGCGGGAAGGGCCGTCGCTGGGGGCCAAGGCCTCCATCCGTGCGGAAGGTGGCAGGTTAGATTCCTGGCGTCTCCAAGTAGGGTTGGGGATGCCCCCCCCCCGTGCAAAACTCTGGACAGCTGCTACCAGCCAGTGCAGACAGCATGGGGCTCGATGGACCAGGCATGAGGTGGTCCTGAGATTTCCCTCTAGGAGCACGTGCTCAAACGTGTGTGTAGCTCAGCTCGGGAGAATTAGCTTCTGATGCCCACACACGCATGTGACAGCGCTGCCATGTGCTGGCTGGGCCCTGGGCAGAAGCACATGGATCTGTGGGTTTAGAGACGCGAGGTGGGCAGCCGCAGATCCCCACCCCGGCCGCTGGTTTGCGGAGAGCAGCTGCCACAGCCTTCGCTTCAGCTCCCTTCGCCCTCAGAAATCCTCACACAGATAAATCGTCGTCGCTGCCCGGGGGGAAAAGGCCCACAATCTGGACTCTGTTGACAGCGAGGGCCATCTCCTAGCTGTGTCCTCCTCAGAGTAGATCCATTGAAACGAAGGAGCCTGAGGCATTCATTCCCGACGGGCCTGCTCTGAGGAAGGCCAACAATTCGGTCCCTGTTTTCCAAGGACAGTCTCAGATTCACAGACGCCACCCCGGTTTCTGATTTATTTATTTTTAACAATGCTTCTTCAGATTTATACATTTCGCAACCATCCTGACGTTTCAAAGCTTGAGTTCCTTCCCCTTCTTTCCGTGGTTTCTTAAATTCATTTTTAATATCTTCTGCATATCCCAATTAACTGTATGTCTTCTAAAGGTTGTAGAACCTTGGCTCTGGGGTTGCGTAATTCCATCCCCTCCAACATTTCCCCAATGAAAAGAGGGACGTCCTAAGGGATGTGGGTGGCGCTGTGAGTTAAACAACAGAGCCTAGGACTTGCTGATCAGAAGGTCGGCGGTTCAATTCCCGCGACAACGGGGTGAGCTCCCGTTGCTCGGTCCCTGCTCCTGCCAACCTAGCAGTTCGAAAGCACGCCAGCGCAAGTAGATAAATAGGTACCGCTCCAGCGGGAAGGTAAACGGCGTTTCCGTGCGCTGCGCTGGTTCACCAGAAGCGGCTTAGTCCTGCTGGCCACATGACCCGGAAGCTGTACACCGGCTCCCTCAGCCAATAAAGCGAGATGAGCGCTGAAACCCCAGAGTCGGCCACAACTGGACCTAACAGTCAGGGGTCGCTTTACCTTTAAGGAAATACAGGACGTTGCGGGATCAAACCAGAAACTGGGACAGCTTCTATAAATCCAGGACTTTCCTCTGAAAATAGACAGCGGTGTAGCCTGGGATGCCTGGTTGCTCCTCTCCGAATTTTGCGCCCGGGTCCCCAGCTCCCTGCTACGCCACTGTTTCCCAGTAAGGCTAGGAAGCAAACTCCAGATCTAAAGGCCTGGACGGATGCTGCGTGATCTAACTCTGTATACGAGTTACATCATTGTAATTATAATAGATCGTTATCCATCCAGGAGCCGAAACGCCTGTGCTATTGACACGCTCTGAAAGCGATGGAAGGAGCTCAGCTGGGCAAATCGGCCCTGCCTTGTATGGTTTGTGCTGAGATTGTGGGGTGGCAATTGGAGAAACCGGGGGGGGGGGTGTTCTTCTCACAGCTATTTGGTTCAATACACCACCACGTGACTTGTCACAGGCAGGCGAGGACCCCACGACGGAGACAAACAGCTCTCCTGTATCTCCCCTCGCATTTAAACCACGGATAATGCCCTCCGTCTAAAACAATTTCTTTCCTTAAGAAAAAATGGGGATGTTGCATGCCTGCGGGGACCCCAAACCCACAGGAACCCCTGAGAAGACCCCCAAGGGGGCTGTGGAACCGAGGAGTGGAGGAATTCACAGGAATTGACAGCCTGAGGTCAGAGGTTGGGGTCCCACGGGGACCCGGCTGGCGTTATGTGAGTAAGGGGTCTTCATTGTCTCTGTTTCTTCCAATTGATGTTCTCCCTGATTCTCCTTTTCCGTAAGAATAACCTCGGGGAGATTTGGGGGGGGAAGGGGGGTGTTCCAAGAGACCCCAGGTGTGCTTGTGGGGAAGAAAGAGTTGTGGGGAAGATGGAGAAAAAAGGGGGGCGGTGGGGAGGCCACAAAAGCAGCGAGGAGCCCCCAGAAATGGGGAGAGAAAGAAAGAGAAGGCAGCGGAACGAAGTCCACTCTGAGAGAGGCAGGGAGACAAAGGGATGAAAGGAAGACCGAGTTGGGTGGTGGCAGGGTGGGCCAGAAAGAGACAAAAGGGGGCTCCGTTCTTTGTAAAAAACGACTGTGGCCAATGATCTGTGGGGATGCCGATTTAGAAAAAGGGAGAAGAGAGCAGGTGAGGGGTTTGCGAACCTACCTGCGCTAACCTGGTCTCCAGGTGATGGCAGGGAGTAAGCTTAAATCTCCAGGTTGGGAGAACATGCCTGTAATTTTCAAATAGATTTATAAAACAAAAAGCAGAGGCATCTCCTTGCCAACAAAGGTCCGTATAGTTAAAGCTCTGGTTTCCCCAGTAGTGATGTGTGGAAGTGAGAGCTGGACCATAAAGAAGGCTGATTGCCGAAGAATGGATGCTTTTGAATTCTGGTGCTGGAGGAGACTCTTGAGAGTCCCATGGACTGCAAGAAGATCCGACCTCTCCATTCTGAAGGAAATCAGCCCTGAGTGCTCACTGGAAGGACAGATCCTGAAGCTGAGGCTCCAAGACTTTGGCCACCTCAGGAGAAGAGAAGACTCCCTGGAAAAGACCCTGATGTTGGGAAAGATGGAGGGCACAAGGAGAAGGGGACGACAGAGGACGAGATGGTGGGACAAACATGAGTTTGACCAAACTGCGGGAGGCAGTGGAAGACAGGAGTGCCTGGCGTGCTCTGGTCCAGGGGGTCACAAAGAGTCGGACAGGACTAAACAACAAAAAGATTGTGCATGCAGCTTGCAGGATTCAGCCCGGCAGACTGGGTGCAAATTATTGCATAGACTCTGTCTCTCTTCTCGTACCTTCCCTGTCCCAATTAACCTCTGTCTCCAGAGATTAGCGAAGGGAGGGAGTGGCGAGGAAGAGAAAGAACTGGGCTGGACACGAGGGGAGGAGTGGGTTCTGCGTCTCTGTGTGTCTTTGGCATCGCCAGGGGGCCACCCCTAAGTCTTGTGCTTGGGACTCTGGGTCCGAGATGGGTGAGCCTACGGCCGACCAGCTTGCAACAAACAGTCACTGGGTTATATTTGTAGGTGAGGGGAGATGATGGGTCTCAGACCCTCGGGGAGTTAGGGGTTCGCCCTGCCTATGAAGACAGGGGCTCCCTATAGAGAAAACGGGGCGCTGCCCCACTTTGAGTCAGACCCACGGTCCATCTGGCTGCTCTGATACGGTGGGGAGGGGGTCACCCCTGGGCCCTCCTGAAGGCAAGTCAGTTGCTCTTCAAATGAGGCGGGGTCTCCTCCCCACAAATAGAACCCAAGACACTAGTCCTCACGGTTCTGAGCAAGAAGCAAATAGGAATCTTGTGCTGTTAATCAGTGTGGCCGACCATTTAACCATTTGACTGACAGATTTGGGTAGGGGGTCTTCCCAGCCCTGCCTCAGGTGTAAGGGGAGGGGCAGTGCCTCTGGTGGGGGGGCTCCCGGAAGCAGCCACAATCCCGGGAAACTGCTTCCAGTGGCCGACTAAACCAGGCGAGGGGAGCACATGGTATCTCAGGCCTTCTCGGTGGTGGCACCCACCCATCAGATGTCAAGGAAATAAGCAACTATCTGACTTTTAGAAGACATCTGAAGGCAGCCCTGTTTAGGGAAGTTTTCAACGTTTGATGTTTTATCGCTTTTTTAATATTCTGTTGGGATCCGTTCAGAGTGGCTGGGGAAACCCAGCCAGGTGGGCGGGGTATAAATAACAAATTATTATTATTATTATTATTATTATTATTATTATTATTATTATTATTATTATTATTATTCCAAGAGGGTTTGTGCACGATGAGTGACAATGTTTAGCCCTTGGGTGTCTCTTCCAAAAGTCTGATTTTGTGGCTCGCCTTCCCAGCACTTGTTATCAGAGTTAGGCCCGTCGCGATGAAAGGGCCGTAGGGAATCGCGGAGATGCTTGCCAGGTTTCTGAGATGCTTGCCAGGTTTCAGGGGTGACTGTGCCCCCGAAGGACCGGGTGCGCAGCCTGGGAGTCATTTTGGACTCACAGCTGTCCATGGAGGCGCAGGTCAGTTCTGTGTCCAGGGCAGCTCCATCTGGTATGCAGGATGAGACCCTCCCTGCCCGCAGACTGTCTGGCCAGAGTGGTGCATGCTCTGGTTATCTCTCGCTTGGACTACTGCCATGCGCTCTCCGTGGGGCTACCTTTGAAGGTGACCCGGAAACCGCAATTAATCCAGAATGCGGCAGCTAGACTGGTGACTGGGAGCGGCCGTCAAGACCATATAACACCCGTCCTGAAAGACATACATTGGCTCCCAGGATGTTTCTGAGCACAACTCAAAGTGTTGGTGCTGACCTTTAAATCCCTTAATGGCCTCGGCCCAGTATACCTGAAGGAGCGTCTCCACCCCCATCGTCCAGCCTGGACACCGGGGTCCATCTCCCGAGGGCCTTCTGGCGGTCCCCTCATTGTGAGAAGTGAGGTTACAGGGAACCAGGCAGAGGGCCTTCTCGGTGTTGGCGCCCGCCCTGTGGAACGCCCTCCCTTCAGATGTGAAGGATATAAGCAGCTATCTTCTCTTTAAAAGACATCTGAAGGCAGCCCTGTTTAGGGAAGTTTTTAATATTTGATGCTGTATTGTTTTTAACACTTGATTGGGAGCTGCCCAGAGTGGCTGGGGAAACTCAGCCAGATGGGTGGGGTATAAATAATAAATTATTATTATTATTATTATTATTATTATTATTATTATTATTCCCGGTGCACGATAGCAAAGCCCCCTCACTCGTCCCTTTCTGCCCCTCTGCAGTTTACGGAGGAGCTGAAGATGTCGACGTCCATCGCTTCCTACGACCAGCTGGTCCGGCAGGTGGAGGCCTTGAAGACAGAGAACACACACCTTCGAAGGGAGCTAGAGGACAACTCTAACCACCTGTCCAAGCTGGAAAATGAGACTTCGGATATGAAGGTGAGAAAGGGAGGCTTGTGTTCAGTGTATTAGCAACAGCCGTCAGCCTCAGATCAATGAGGGCTAGAATCTTGATTTATTTTAAAGAGAGGAGAGGAGCTCGCGGGTAAGACATCTGCCTGGCATGCAAATGGTCCAGTCCAGGTCCAATCCTGAGATAGATGGAGAGATTCCTGTTCAATTCAGATCCTATTCCTATTTAATTCAGAACGATGAGGACTAGGATCTTGCTTTATTGTAAGGAAAGGAGCAGATCTCGCTGAGAAAGATGGACAGATTCCTGTTTCTATTTAATTCAGGTCAATGAGGACTAGAATCTTGCTTTATTGACCTGAATTAAATAGAGCCAGTGTGGGAGAGCCAGTGTGGTGTAGAGGTTAAGAGCGGTAGTCTCGTAATCTGGGGAACCGGGTTCACTTCCCTGCTCCTCCACCTGCAGCTGCTGGGTGAACTTGGGCCAGTCACACTTCTCTGAAGTCTCTCAGCCCCACTCACCTCACAGAGTGTTTCTTGTGGGGGAGGAAGGGAAAGGAGAATGTGAGCCGCTTTGAGACTCCTTTGGGCAGTGATAAAGCGGGATATCAGGGACGCAGGTGGCGCTGTGGGTTAAAGCCTCAGCGCCTAGGACTTGCCAATCGAAAGGTCGGCGGTTCGAATCCCTGTGGCGGGGTGCGCTCCCGCTGCTCGGTCCCAGCGCCTGCCAACCTAGCAGTTCGAAAGCACCTCCGGGTGCAAGTAGATAAATAGGGACCGCTTACCAGCGGGAAGGTAAACGGCGTTTCCGTGTGCAGCTCTGGCTCGCCAGAGCAGCGATGTCACGCTGGCCACGTGACCCGGAAGTGTCTCCGGACAGCGCTGGCCCCTGGCCTCTTAAGTGAGATGGGCGCACAACCCCAGAGTCTGTCAAGACTGGCCCGTACGGGCAGGGGTACCTTTACCTTTACCTTTAAAGCGGGATATCAAATCCAAACTACTACTCCTCCTCCTCCTCCTCCTCTTCTTCTTCTTCCTCTCCTCCTCCTCCTCCTCCTCCTCCTCCTCCTCCTCCTCCTCCTCCTTCTTTATTGTAAGGAAAGGAGCAGATTCTCGCTGGGAAAGATGGACACCTGGGAATTTCCGCCTGAATCATCCCCAACAAAAAGGACTCTGGTTCCTTTTGGGAAACATTTTCTTCAATTCATTATGAATTATTTCCCAAAACTCTTTTACCCGGTCCACCACATATGAAAGAACGTTTGCTCCACCTCTTTGCAATTCAGTCCATTTTCTGTCTCTCCCATTTTTTATCCGTTCCAGGAAGTCTTGAAGCACCTCCAGGGAAAACTGGAACAGGAGGCCAAGATGATGGTTTCGTCGGGTCAGATGGAAGTCCTGGACCAACTGAAAGGTGGGTGGAAGTCACAATCCAAGAGCAGATCTTTGTTCATTTTGGGGTGGGTTTCGCTCCCAATCAGGGTCCCTAAAACAACGATTAGCCCAGGCGGTGGGTTCCCTCCACAGCTCACCTCTCCATTTAATAATAATAATAATAATTTATTTATGCCTTGGGAAGCGGGTGGCGCTGTGGTCTAAACCACAGGGCCTAGGGCTTGCCAATCAGAAGGTTGGCGGTTCGAATCCCCGCAATGATGGGGTGAGCTCCCGTTGCTCGGTCCCTGCTCCTGCCAACCTAGCAGTTCGAAAGCACGTCAAAGTGCAAGTAGATAAATAGGTACCGCTCCGGCGGGAAGGTAAACGGCGTTTCCGTGCGCTGCCCTGGTTCGCCAGAAGTGGCTTAGTTCTGCTGGCCACATGATCCGGAAGCTGTACGCCGGCTCCCTCAGCCAGTAAAGCGAGATGAGCGTCGCAACCCCAGAGTCGGCCACGACTGGACCTAATGGTCAGGGGTCCCTTTACCTTTAAATCAGGCTTCTAGTCTGTTGGCTTGTGTGTTGGCCTTTGTAAGAAAAAAGGTCAGGCTTTGCATTCAATAGAAATGGATAAATAGTGACCGTCACCCCCTCTTCTGCACTGAGCCTCTTGGACTTGCCGATTGGAAGGTTGGCGGTTCGAATCCCTGCGACGGAATGAGCTCCCGTTACTCCATCCCAGCTCCTGCCAACCTAGCAGTTCGAAAGCACACCGGCGCAAGTAGATAAATAGGTACCGCTGCGGCAGGAAGGTAAACTGAGTTCCCATGCGCTCTGGTTTGCGTCATGCGCCAGAAGTGGTTCAGTCCTGCTGGCCACATGACCCGGAAAGCTGTCTGCGGACAAACGCCGGCTCCCTTGGCCTGAAAGCGAGATGAGCGCCGCAACCCCAGAGTCGCCTTTGACCAGACTTAACCTTCCAGAGGTCCTTTCCCTTTACCTTTTGCTCCAGCCCTGCAGATGGACATCAGCAGTTTGTACAACCTCAAATTCCACCCGCCGGCTCTTCTCCCCGAACCTATAAGCCAGGATCACAGTCCCGAAGGCAGCCCTGCTCACCCAGGCTCCCTACAGAGAAAGGACAGCATGGGGGACCTCAGCCGGGCCACGATCCGACTGCTGGAGGAGCTCGACAGAGAGAGGTGAGGGCGGCGATGAGGTCACCATTGGAGTCAGCAAGCCAAAGCGCCCCTGTCTCAGTTAATTTCTCTTTTTTTCCCCATCCACTAATGCGGTCTGAACCAACCTCCCCTTTTGAGATCATAACCTTGCCATTGAGCAGGGGGAGGGTTGTTTATATTTTTTTATTATGCATTTTGTGGTTTTAGGGACGCGGGTGGTGTTGTGGGTTAAACCACTGAGCCTAGGACTTGCCAATCAGAAGGTCGGCGGTTTGAATCCCTGCGATGGGGTGAGCTCCCATCGCTCGGTCCCTGCTCCTGCCAACCTAGCAGTTCGAAAGTGCAAGTAGATAAATAGGTACCGCTCCGGCAGGAAGGTAAACGGCGTTTCCGTGCGCTGCTCTGGTTCGCCAGAAGCGGCTTAGTCCTGCTGGCCACATGACCTGGAAGCTGTATGCCGGCTCCCTCGGCCTGAAAGCGAGATGAGCGCCGCAACCCCAGAGTCGGCCATGACTGGACCTAACGGTCAGGGGTCCCTTTACCTTTACCTATCTTGATTTTATTCTGTGAATAACCCACACCCACCCACACACACACAGATGTATAGGGCGGTATATAAATTCAAGAAATAAATAAATGCAGTGGGACCTTGGTTCTGAAACTGAATCCGTTCCAAAACCAAAGCATTCCAAAACCAAGGCACGCTTGCCCATAGAAAATAAGGCAAAACGGATTAATTTATTCCGGACTTTTGAAAACAACCCCTAAACCAGCAATTTAACATGACTTTTACTATCTAACAAGACCATCGATCCATAAAATGAAAGCAATAATCAAATTGCTGTACTATAAAATAAATAAGACAGTATTGTAGATGATAAAAATTAAAATTAAATACTTTTCATACCTGCACTGATGATAGTCGATGTTTGGAGGGGGGGGCTTTTATCCATTTCCACAGTCACACAATCCGTCAATCAGTAGCTGAACTGGGTTCCAAACAGTCACAAAAACCAAGGAACCGAAAAAGCCTCAAAAACAAAACGCAAAATAAATAGCACAAACCAAAAGGCCAAACTTAATCTGTTCCGGAAGTCCGTTTGACTTCCGAAATGTCCGAAAGCCAAGGCGTGGCTTCTGATTGGTGCAGGCGTCCCGGAAACAATAGCCGACAGCCACATCGGATGTTCGGCTTCCGAAAAAACGTTTGAAAACTGGAACACTTAATTCCAGGTTTTCAGTGTTTGAGAACCATAGCTGTCAACCGTCCCTTATTTGGTGGGAAAGTCCCTTATCCCAGCGCTGTGTCCCGCTGCTGTCCCTTATTGATGATGTCCCTTCAATTTCCTGGGTTTCAAAGGAAGCAGCTCCTCTCCCTCCCTCCCTCCCTCCTTCCCTCCCTCCCTCCCTGCCGGCCAGCAACTGTGTTGCTTGGCTGCATTGCTCACCCAATCAGGAGTCTAAGAACAACTGGGGGGTGGAGCTTGCATGCCTTGTGCCAATCAAATCGGCAGCCTTGCCTGGGGACTCGCCTTTGCTCAGCGCTTCCCAGCGGAGAGGTGACTGTGGTTTTCCTTGCTGCGTCCCTAGCTTTGACCCCCAAATTCTCCTGCCTCAAAAAAAGGATCACAATCAGGTGATGGGAAATATGGTGGACAGCAAGCTGCCAGCCAGAGCAGACAATACTGGCTAAATGAACCCAACGCAGATTCCCGTACCTAACTGAAAGTGTGCCATTATGATCTATGCCAGCTTTCGATTTAGCTAACTGCAGGGTAGAGACATCCACACCGTACATTTAAAGCTCCCCCCGAAGAAAGAGTGTTGGGAGCTGTAGTTTTCCCGCACCCGGCGCTACAATTCCCGGCGCCCTTAACAAACCACAGTTCCTAGGGTTCTTTTTTTTGGGGGGGTGAGAAGCCTTCCTTTTCTGACTGACGCCCTCCCACTGTGCTTTACTCACCCCCCCTTTCCTCTCTCCCAGATGTTTTCTCCTGAGTGAGATTGAAAAAGAGGAGAAGGAAAAATTGTGGTACTATACTCAACTCCAAAGCCTCTCCAAAAGGCTGGATGAGCTCCCTCACGTGGAGACGGTAAGTTTCAGAAACCCACAGGGCCCCCCTCTTGGCATACCAGGGGTTTGCAGGACCAAGGTTAGTGCAAAGCTCTTCTCAAGTTCCTAGTCCCTGGTGTCTCTGCTTGCGGTGAGAGAGATTCTGCGGAAAGAGGAGCTGGAATGAAGAACATTGCACAAATACGAAGCTTTGGCCTAAACGGGCTTGTAATACTCTCTCTTTGTGTCCTAAATATGCCGGTTTGTGTCTAATTACCGTATTTTTCACTCTATAAGACGCACCAGACCACAAGACGCACCTAGTTTTTGGAGGAGGAAAACAAGAAAAAAAAATATTCTGAATCCCAGAATCCAGAACAGCAAGAGGGATCGCTGCGCAGCGAAAGCAGCAATCCCTCTTGCTGTTCTGGCTTCTGGGATAGCTGCGCAGCCTGCATTCGCTCCATAAGACGCACACACGTTCCCCCTTACTTTTTAGGAGGGGAAAAGTGAGTCTTATAGAGCAAAAAATACGGTGCAGTATTTTTCCACGCATAAGACTATATTTTCCCTCAATTTTTTTTTTGTTTAAAATTGGGGGTCGTCTTATACATGGAATGTTGCAATTAATTATTTCCTAATTTTGGGCTCGAAAAATAGGGGTCGTCTTTTACGTGGGGGCATCTTATACACGGAAAAATATGGTAACATTTCTTGACATCTCCCAGGCTATTTTAGGGCTGGGTGAATTCAATCAATCAATCAACCAATCAATCTCTTTATTTTGAGAAGGCTTGAAACAATCCCACAAAACCCTGAGTCTTTGATTATGTTAAGACAAAAGTCCATCGCCTAACGCTTTATTGCTTTAACACTGCTTGATGCAATGTTTTAAGGTTGTTTTTTAAAACGAATCTGGGAACTGTAGTTCCCCCACTCACTGAGCTACAATTCCCAGCACCCTCAAGAAACGATGGTGTCCAGGAATATTTTTTGGGGGGGAAGCAATGATCTAAATGGGACGCAGGTGGCGCTGTGGGTTAAAGCCTCAGCGCCTAGGACTTGCCGATCGAAAGGTCGGCGGTTCGAATCCCTGCGGCGGGGTGCGCTCCCGCTGCTCGGTCCCAGCGCCTGCCAACCTAGCAGTTCGAAAGCACCTCCGGGTGCAAGTAGATAAATAGGGACCGCTTACCAGTGGGAAGGTAAACGGCGTTTCCGTGTGCGGCTCTGGCTCACCAGAGCAGCGATGTCACGCTGGCCACGTGACCCGGAAGTGTCTCCGGACAGCGCTGGCCCCTGGCCTCTTGAGTGAGATGGGCGCACAACCCCAGAGTCTGGCAAGACTGGCCCGTACGGGCAGGGGTACCTTTACCTTTACCTTTAATGATCTAGAAGATTCTCTCGGCCAAATTCAGAGGGAGTTTTTTTTAACCATCTCAGCCATTAAAAAAAAAAAAGAATTGGCAAAGGAAAGGTTGCGTGCAAGTCCTACTCAGAACAGATCCATTGGAATCGACGGGCATGATTCACTGAGGCCTAGCCATTTCAGTGGGGTCTACTCTGAGTAAAACTCCGTTGGCGGCAACTCCAAATGAGCAGCGTCGGCGAAACCTGACAGGGGTGGGAAATCGGAATATTCTTCGATTGTGGGTGTTTCGCAAGCAAATGCAAATGTCCGGAATCCACCTCTCTAAAAATTATGGAATTGTTCAGGGAGAGGGACAGTGCACAGATGGAGTTTGTGGTTTTTTTGGTTTGTTTTTTAGTAATAATTTTTATTAAGTTTTCCATTTAACCATCCAATCATATCACATGAATTATTCCAAATTCTACCAATACATATTATGTAGTCCGAATATTTTGCCAAATGTTAACTTTTGTTGGGGGTTCCCATGTTCCGAGCTCAGTGAGGGTCCAATCATCTCTCATTTCTGCTGCTTTTGATATTCACAAATCCCATCTTCCAATCTTCTTGTTGTTATCATTTTTCTTCTTAATAGCCTCTGAGTTGTTTCTGCAGGCGGGTTAAACCAAACATTGTTATATTTCTGTGTGAACTTTGTAAGGCTCTCCTTAAATCACCACACGCTGATCCAACAGTCCTGTTCGAGCGGCAAAGCGCCATTTTAGTCTGTTTAGTCTTAAGCGTCTGCTCATTAATTTTCCCAGTTGCACCATAAATCAGTCTTTCCAAGGGAGGGTTTGCCAACTCAAACACACAGGAGTTTGCATTTTTAACCCGGCCTCTTCCCGTGCCGCTGTCCAGTTTTCGATGCAGATGGACCTGATCCGCCAGCAACTCGAATTCGAAGCCCAACACATCCGAACCCTCATGGAGGAGCGTTTTGGGACGACAGACGAAATGGTACAAAGAGCCCAGGTGAGGATTATAAAAATCGTAGAATTATAGAGTTGCATTAATTGAATGAATGAATGAATCTTTAGTTGCGTCCGCCATCGACCATAGCAATAAAACAACAATACAGTGGTACCTCGGGTTAAGTACTTAATTTGTTCCGGAGGTCTGTACTTAACCTGAAACTGTTCTTAACCTAAAGCACCACTTTAGCTAATGGGGCCTCCCGCTGCCGCCGCACGATTTCTGTTCTCATCCTGAAGCAAAGTTCTTAACCTGAAGCACTATTTCTGGGTTAGCGGAGTCTGTAACCTGAAGCGTATGTAACCTGAAGCATATGTAACCCGAGGTACCGCTGTACGATATACAAAGAATAGAAATAAAAAGTCAATTATATAAAATGCATTTTAGGGTTTTGAATCCATAGTCAAATAGTGGATCTTATTCTGATTGCCCCAGCGAAAAACCTTGCCACCTTTGCTGTCACCTGCTCGTCTTGATCTGCCAGGAGAAAGGACACTGGGGCAGTGTCTGGGCGACCCAGAATGGACAATAAAAGAGGGGTGATAATCTCATTCCTCAAGTCTTTATCAAGAGGGCAAGCCAGAAGGGCATGCGCCACCGATTTGGGACTGGCATCTCCACAGGGACGTTTTTCGCGTGGCATCTGTTGGAATCGTCCCTCAAGTTCAGCCGAGGGCAAGACATTCAATCTTGCGAGAGTAAAGGCACATCTATATTTTGGAATTGCTAGATGATGCAGATAGGGTGCTGGAGAGTCGAAATGGGAAGGTGGAAAACAGTCATGCCATGGGCAAAATGTCCTTATTGTGGCCAAGTTGTTCTGACGCTCAATATCATTTAAAGGTAAAAGGTAAAGGGACCCCTGACCATTAGGTCCAGTCGTGGCCGACTCTGGGGTTGCGGCACTCATCTCGCTTTACTGGCCGAGGGAGCCGGCATACAGCTTCTGGGTCATGTGGCCAGCAGGACTAAGCCACTTCTGGCGAACCAGAGCAGTGCACGGAAACGCCGTTTACCTTCCCGCCGGAGCGGTACCTATTTATCTACTTGCACTTTGACGTGCTTTCGAACTGCTAGGTTGGCAGGAGCAGGGACCGAGCAACGGGAGCTCACCCCGTCATTGCGGGGATTCAAACCGCCGACCTTCTGATCGGCAAGTCCTAGGCTCTGTGGTTTAACCCACAGTGCCACCCGTGTCCCTAGAGATCATTTTGGCGCCGACAAATTAGACTGTTTGCTTTACTAAAATCCAAAGTGAGTAGCTGTTGTGGTGATAAACCACAAGAGTGAAGTTTTTGATAAACCATTTTAGTCCAGGCGCTTTTGGGATTTTGCAGCACTAGGGATATTAGACCAGGGGGATTTGAGTTAGGCAATACAGAGTTGGAAAGGACGCAGTCCAAACCCCTGCAATGCAGGAATCTTTCTCCCAGCACAGGATTCAAACCCGCAACCCTGAGATTCAGAGCCTCGTGCTCTGCTGACCCAACTATCGGGTTTGCTATAGAATCACTGGACTTTACTGAGCTAGAAAGAGGGGGTGCTCTGGGGGGCATCTAGATGAACCCACCCCAAACTCAATGCGGGATGCGACCACGTCATCCTAAACAAGCTGTGTCGGTAGAGCGGGAGACCCTTAATCTTACGGTCATGGGTTTGAATGCCATGTTGCAGAGGGGTGAACTGAATGACCATTGTGTTCCCTTCCAATTCTACAGTTTTATATAGGGAGGGAGGATTGCAAGAGCCCTTTGTTGTTGTCGTTTAGTGGTGTCCGCCTCTTCGTGACCCCCTGGACCAGAGCACGCCAGGCCCTCCTGTCTTCCACTGCCTCCCGCAGTTTGGTCAAACTCATGCTGGCAGCTTTGAGAACACTGTCCCACCATCTCGTCCTCTGTCGTCCCCTTCTCCTTGCACCCTCCATCTTTCCCAACATCAGGGTCTTTTCCAGGGAGTCTTCTCTTCTCCTGAGGTGGCCAAAGTCTCGGAGCCTCAGCTTCAGGATCTGTCCTTCCAGTGAGCACTCAGGGCTGATTTTCTTCCGAATGGAGAGGTTGGATCTTCTTGCAGTCCATGGGACTCTCAAGAGTCTCCTCCAGCACCACAATTCAAAAGCATCCATTCTTTGGCGATCAGCCTCCTTGATGGTCCAGCTCTCACTTCCATACATCACTACTGGGAAAACCAGAGCTTGAACTGTACGGACCTTTGCTGGCAAGGAGATGTCTCTGCTTTTTAAGATGCTGTCCAGGTTTGTCATTGCTTTTCTCTCAAGAAGCAGGCGTCTTTTAATTTCGTGGCCTGCTGTCACCATCTGCAGTGATCATGGAGCCCAAGAAAGTGAAATCTCTCACTGCCTCCATTTCTTCCCCTTCTATTTGCCAGGAGGTGATGGGACCAGTGGGCAAGAGCCCTTACATATTATTAATATTATTATAATCGAATAATAATAAAATATAAAATTATTGTGATGTTATCTTATTTTCTTCTCTTATCGTGAACCACTGTTGTTCTGAACAGTTTTTAACATTGTGTTTTAATATTGCCACCCACCTTGTGATCAAAACGGCCGAGTGGGCAGATGTGGTTTGAAGCGACCTTGCCGGTAAATAAAACAATGTTTTGCTCTTTTTTTATTTAAAAAAACAACAGATCCGGGCGTCTCGGCTGGAGCAGATCGACAAAGAGGTAATCGAAGCTCAAGAAAAGGTCCAGCAATCGGAGCCTCAGGTGAGGGGGCTTGGAGCGAGGGTGTGTGTGCACAGATCAGTGTTTACCCCAATATCCTTTTCACATGTTCTGTTAGTAAGCCAGTTGTCCTCCATTTTTCATGCAGCTGGTTCTTTCTTTTGTTGTTTAGTCGTGTCCGACTCTTTTTTTTTTTTTTTGCAAATACATTTTTATTGATATTATACATATATACAAATAGACGTATGCAAAATCCAACATTAAGGTTACACATAATATATCCACTCCATAAGTCGTAAATATAAATATTTTAGGCTCTGCTGAGCCTTGGACTTCCCTCCACTCCTTTGGTAAGTATCAGATAAACTCTATAGGCACGTATTTTATCTATTTTTAGATAGTAACCCCTTACTGTTAGAGTTATTCCAGTCCCGCCAGTGTCTTTTATACTTTGATTCCAATATACGTCCAATATTTAACCCAATTGTCTTGAAATTTCTGTTCATCTTGATCTCTTATTCTTCCCGTTATTCTAACCCTGTCAGAAGGTACAGGGTTATAAAGACTAGGACTAGCCGCCTGAGAAACAGTTTCCACCCAAATGCAATTCTGGTTTTAAATGCAGTATAAGGTAGTCTCTGGGTGGTGCTGTGGGTTAAACCACAGAGCCTAGGACTTGCCGATCAGAAGGTCGGCGGTTCAAATCCCTGCAATGACGGGGTGAGCTCCCATTGCTCGGTCCCTGCTCCTGCCCACCTAGCAGTTCGAAAGCACGTCAAAGTGCAAGTAGATAAATAGGTACTGCTCCGGCGGGAAGGTAAACGGTGTTTCTGTGCACTGCTCTGGTTCACAAGAAGCGGCTTAGTCCTGCTGGCCACATGACCCAGAAGCTGTCTGCGGACAAACGCCGGCTTCCTCGGCCAATATAGCGAGATGAGCGCCACAACCCCAGAGTCGGACACCACTGGACCTAATGGTCAGGGGTCCCTTTACCTTTTTAAGGTAGTCTCTATGGGAGTATATTGTATTTTAAAAGGGGGTTTCAGATTTTTTAGGGGTTTTGTTCTGTATGGGATGACAACAATAAAGATATCGTATCGTATCGTATTGACGGAGGAGGGTGGCTGCTGGGTGTCCTGGCCCACCCCCAAAAAAATCCTGGGTACACCCATGACCCCTGCACCTTTCCGGTTCATGATCAGGATGAAACCTGCCCCAAAACTGGTCCATCGCAGAAGGATGTGTGGGTCTCATCGCAACCCTTTCCCTCTTCCTCCCCCTTGTCGTCCCGACCCCCCAGGCAGAGATTTGATACCCGTGATGCTAAGCCGTCACGGCAGCCAGGCAGAGATGTCCGCTCACCAGAATGAACGCTGTGACAGCCCCAGCTTGTCTCACAGGGAATGGCAGGAGACCATCCGCTGCCTGCGAATTCGAATCCTCGTATCTGCGGGACAAACAGATCAAAAAAATGAGCCTTTTCCTGCAGCGACTAGATTAGACAGTGTCGTATTTACCGTATTTTTCGCTCTATAAGATGCACCAGACCACAAGACGCAAACAGTTTTTGGAGGAGGAAAACAGGGGAAAAAATAGGCTGAATCTCAGAAGCCAGAACAGCAAGAGGGATCTCTGCGCAGCGAAAGCAGCAATCCCTCTTGCTGTTCTGGCTTCTGGGATAGCTGCGCAGCCTGCATTCGCTTGATAAGACGCACACACATTTCCCCTTACTTTTTAGGAGGGAAAAAGTGAGTCTTATAGAGCACAAAATACGGTACATATTTACGTATAAGCTAAACAAGCTATAGCTTAGGGCCCCACTCTTTTGGGTCCCCCCCAAAAAACTGAAGGGGGGTGTACATTTCCAAGATATAAGATAAAAAACAAATAAAATAAAAGCCTATATACAGAAAGGAGCAAACCGGCGATATTTTAGGTAGCAGGCAAGCATTAAAGGAGCCTACACAACACAAAACGCCGTTGCTGAGTGTAGGTTTTATTTTATTTGTGTTTTTATCTTTATTGGAGAACTGGGCCAAAGCGAACCAAATGAATTCTGACAGGGACAAATGTCGAAATATGAACTTAGGGAGATAGAACCAGCTGCCCGAAAAACGAGGGACAGCTGTCCCACTAGCAGAAATGTACATCCAGGGGTTTTTTCCCTTTAATTTTTTTGGGGGTCCTAAGCTATAGCTTGTTTTGTAGTTGTTGTTTAGTCGTTTAGTCGTGTCCGCCTCTTTGTGACCCCCTGGACCAGAGCACGCCAGGCACTCCTGTCTTCCACTGCCTCCCCCAGTTTGGTCAAACTCATGCTGGTAGCTTCGAGAACACTGTCCCACCATCTTGTCCTCTGTCGTCCCCTTCTCCTTGCACCCTCCATCTTTCCCAACATCAGGGTCTTTTCCAGGGAGTCTTCTCTTCTCCTGAGGTGGCCAAAGTCTTGGAGCCTCAGCTTCAGGATCTGTCCTTCCAGTGAGCACTCAGGGCTGATTTCCTTCAGAATGGAGAGGTTGGATCTTCTTGCAGTCCATGGGACTCTCAAGAGTCTCCTCCAGCACCAGAATTCAAAAGCATCCATTCTTCGGCCATTAGCCTTCTTTGTGGTCCAGCTCTCTAGCTTGTTTAGCTAAATCCAGCACTGGAGGGGTGTTTAAAAGGAGAGGTGTTTTTTTTTGTTTTTTCAACCTTCTTTTTCCTGTCCTTGTGAGTATCCCTCGAAGGGCAAACGCTAGGGCCGTGATTTGGTCCTGCGCCTGGGACAGAATATGGATGGATTTCTGCATCGTTCCAGGGACCAAACTGCCTCCTCTTCTCCTTTCCCCGTTCTCTTTCCCCAATGAGAAAGAAAAGAAAGCCTGGGGTTTTTTTGTTCAGGCGTCCCTGTGGAAAAGGGAGGCAGTTGCCATGGCAACGAGAAGTAGGTCAGCAAAGCGGGGGGGGGGGCAAGCTGGCCTGATGGCCGCAACCAGATTTGGCACAGCTGCCAACTTCTGTGTGTAAAAGGGAGAAAGGTTTGGCTGGCGATAGCTTTCTTCTCCCGACAACCTGGTGCCACCAAAATTTGCCGGGACGCAAGCCAGGTCTGTGTGGCTTTCTGCATCCTAACCTCACTCCAAAATTTATTTATCGGTGTGCGCTTTCCTTTTGGCAAATCCGAGTAAAATGAAATAAATTCAGAATTAAGGGGGTGGAGGGGCCGTGGTTGTTCTGTCCAAGTGCAAGCAAGATTCTAGTCTTCATTGTTCTCAGCCTAAAAAAGGGAATTGTGGATTGTGGAGGGGTTATCCCCTAATAATAATAATAATAATAATAATAATAATTTATTTCTCTCCCGGGACGCGGGTGGCGCTGTGGGTTAAACCACAGAGCCTAGGACTTGACGATCAGAAGGTCGGCGGTTCGAATCCCCGTGAGGGGTGAGCTCCTGTTGCTCGGTCCCTGCTCCTGCCAACCTAGCAGTTCGAAAGCACGTCAAAGTGCAAGTAGATAAATAGGTACCACTCCGGCAGGAAGGTAAACGGCATTTCCGTGCGCTGCTCTGGTTCGCCAGAAGCGGCTCAGTCCTGCTGGCCACATGACCCAGAAGCTGTAATCTGGCTCCCTCGGCCAATAAAGCGAGATGAGCGCTGCAACCCCAGATTCGGCCACGACAGGACCTAATGGTCAGGGGTCCCTTTACCTTTACTATTTCTATCCCACCCATCTGGCTGGGTTTCCCCAGCAACTCTTGGCAGCTCCCAACAGAACATTAAAAACAGAATAACACGTCAAACATTAAAAGCTTCCCTAAACAGGGCTGCCTTCAGATGTCTTCTAAAAGTCAGGTAGTTGTTTATTTCCTTGACATCTGGTGAGAGGGCGTTCCCCAGGGCGGGTGCCACCACCGAGAAGGCCCTGTGCCTGGTTCCCTGTAACTTGGCTTCTCGCAGGGAGGGAACCACCAGGAGGCCCTCGGAGCTGGACCTCAGTGTTAGGGTGGCAAGTGAAAATGTTCCCTTTTTTACTGATATATTCAATGCTTTTTTCCTTAGCATACCCCTAAACATTTTGTGAATCTAACAGGAGAAGAAACTAAAGAAATTCAAAATTTTTAGTTTCTTCTCTAGGACAGTGAATCTTCAGTTCCTTTGCTACGCCCTGATGGCGGCCTTTTGTCCATTCACTGTATTTATTTCCCCCCAATTTGAACTATAAAATGGTGAGTTTCTTGAGTCAAAATGAGAGTATCCCTAAAATGTTTTTTTGGGGGGGAAGCACTGGATATATTTATTTACAGTACTGCATTTTTATGCCATAATGAGGCACATATTTTATCCTCCTAGGCTGGCTCCAGGTTGATTTATTATTATTAACCTCTATAAAGGTAAAGGGACCCCTGACCATTAGTTATGACCGACTCTGGGGTTGCGGCGCTCATCTCGCTTTATTGGCCGAGGGAGCCGGCGTACAGCTTCCGGGTCATGTGGCCAGCAGGACTAAGCCGCTTCTGGCGAACCAGAGCAGCACACGGAAACGCCATTTACCTTCCCGCCAGAGCGGTACCTATTTATCTACTTGCACTTTGACGTGCTTTCAAACTGCTAGGTTGGCAGGAGCAGGGACCGAGCAACGGGAGCTCACCCCGTCATTGTGGGGATTCGAACTGCCGACCTTCTGATCGGCAAGTCCTAGGCTCTGTGGTTTAACCCACAGCGCCAACCGCGTCCCATTAACCTGTATACATGTAAAATAATAATAATAATAATAATAATAATAATAATAATAATAATAATAATAATAATAATTGTATACAGTCCTTCATCCATAGATCTCACAGCCGTCCACAACATAAAATTGCAATGTAACTGATTGATCAATCAATTGCATTTATTATTATTGATATTCTTTTAAAAATTATATCCTGTCTTCTGGGGAGCTCAAGGTGGCATATGTGGCTCCCCTTCTCTCTGTTTTGTTTTGGCTTAATACGACAACCCTGTGAGGTAGGCGAGGCTGGTCCAAAACCATCCAGGATGCTGGATGGCTGAAGTGGAGATTCGAACCCTGGTCTCCTGGAGTCCCAGTCCCTCTGGGAATTTCTCTGCCAGCATGGTGAATCCTGGCAGATTTGGGTTTAAGAAAAGAAAAGCTATTATTTTAAATATTTTTCTTTTCCCCCAGCTCTGCGGGAAACTTTCCGGCCTGGAAGAGGATGGGAACCTTGAGATTCCAACGCACCCTGAAGATGCGAATCAGCAGGGCAACAAGGTAAGTTGGTTTTCCGGTGGTGCCTTGGTTCTCAAACGCATAGCTGTCAACCTACAGATTTGAAAATAAGGGACCAGCAGCCTCGAAAATAAGGGACCAGCAGCCAAAATAAGGGATTTTCCAAGCACAGGTAGGTTCAACTTCTGAGCCAAAGGCAGAAAGCCCAGCCAGCAGCCAAACGAAGCCTCAAGCGGTGGTTCCCACAGCGCAGCAACACGGCAAAGGGGATGCAGCAAGGAAAACCACCGTCCCCTCTCCGCTGGGAAGCGCTGAGCAAAGGTGAGTCCCCAGGCAACGCGGCCGATTTGATTGGCACAAGCTCCACCCCCCAGTCATTCTTAGACTCCTTATTGGGTGAGCAACGCAGCCAAGCAACACAGTTGGAGCCTCCCTCCTCCCTGGCCGGCAGGGAGGGAGGGAGGGAGAGGAGCTGCTTCCTTTGAAACCCGGGAAATTTAAGGGACATCATCAATAAGGGACAGCAGCGGGACACAGCGCTGGGATAAGGGACTGTCCCGCCAAATAAGGGACGGTTGACAGCTATGCTCAAAACACCCTGGTTCTCCAACAACTTGGAACCCAAACACTGCAAACCCGGAAGTAAGCTCTATTACAGCTTCATCGCTTCTTTTTGTTTCCTTATTTCTGTACTGTGTTCTAACATACTTACATCCTTTTCTTTATATAATATATTTCCTCCAATTTTTTCCTTTCCCATTTTGTGAAAATTTAATCTGCGCACATCCAAGTACAGTGGTACCTTGGTTCTCAAACTTAATCCATCCCGGAAGTCCGTTCTGAAACTGAGGTGCGCTTTCCCATAGAAAGTCATGCAAAATGGATTAATCCGTTCCAGACTTTTAAAAACAAAACAGCAAGTGAACATGAATTTTACTCTCTAACGAGACCGTTGATCCATAAAATGGAAGCAATAACCAATGGGCTGTACTATAAAATAAATAAGACAGTATCGTAGATGATGAAAATTAAAATTATTATTTTTTCTTATTTGCTCTGATGATAGTATTGTTTGGATGGGGGGCTTTTATCCATTTCTGCAGTCACAGAATCAATCAATCAATCAATCAATCAGCTGAACTGGCTTCCACACAAAAACAAACACACCAAAAAAGCCTAAAAAACACAAAATACAATGGTATCTTGGTTCTCGAACATAATCTGTTCGGGAAGTCCGTTTGACTTGCGAAATATTTGAAAACCAGAACACTTATGGTACTTCTGGGTTTTCGGTGTTTGGGAACCAAGGCGTTTGAGAACCAAGGTACCACTGTATTACTTTGGGAACCATCTTTGCACCGATAATTCTTAAAACAATCCCATTTGCTTTTAAACATTTTTTTTCTTTTTTTCAAAAAAATAATTATTGTTCCCCCCCCCCCAAAATAAAACATACATAAATCTCAACCGTATTTAAACCAAACTTTGTATCATTGTTAAGTGACTTCCTTGTATCCCCCTGGTTGAATTTCAGTGTATAACATTTCAGCAGATTTCCAAAACCTAAATTCTTAAAAAATTAACTTAACCACTTAACATATTTCTTTCTTTCCAACAGCATTAAACATAATAATTCATCACATTACATACCGTATTTTTTGCTCTATAAGATGCACCAGATCACAAGACGCACCTAGTTTTTGGAGGAGGAAAACAAGAAGAAAAATATTCTGAATCTCAGAAGCCAGAACAGCAAGAGGGATCGCTGCGCAGCGAAAGCAGTTCTGGCTTCTGGGATAGCTGCGCAGCCTGCATTCGCTCCATAAGACGCACACACATTTCCCCTTACTTTTTAGGAGGGGAAAAGTGTGTCTTATAGAGCAAAAAATACGGTATCTAAATCCTAAGCCCATCTGGTATTTGCAAGCTGTTCCCATTAATTTAACTTAACATATTGAACCAAATAGTCTTTAAACATTTTCTCCGATTCATTCTCCATCGTTCCCCAACACTCTTTTACCCTTTTACAGCTTTGACATGAGCACCCCCTGGTGGCTACTTTTGAGACCTGCACCTGATTCTCCCTTTCTGCCTTTTTTGCAGGTGGAGGTGGTATTTTGGCTCCTTTCCATGCTGGCAACCCGGGACAAGGAGGACATGTCTCGAACCCTGCTGGCGATGTCCAGCTCCCAGGAAAGCTGTCTGGCCATGCGGAAGTCCGGCTGCCTGCCCCTCCTCGTCCAAATTCTCCATGACACGGACCGGGAACCAGGGGCTCCTGAGAGCCCCGGAGCCGCCGGGAAGGACTGTCGCATGAGGGCCAACGCCGCCCTTCACAACATCGTGTTCTCACAGCCCGACGAAGGGCAGGCCAAGAAGGAGATGCGAGTCCTGCACGTTTTGGAGCAGATCCGTTCCTATTCGGAGACCTGCTGGGACTGGCTGAAGGCTCACGGCAAGGACGGAGCAAAGACCCCCGAGAGGGGAGCAGGTAAAACCACCTGGGTCTTACAAATCCCCTTCTCACTCTCTAGGTAAAGGGCATTTTTACTAAGTCCAGCCAAGGGACGCGGGTGGCGCTGTGCGTTAAACCACAGAGCATAGGACTTGCCGATCAGAAGGTCGGCGGTTCGAATCCCCGCAATGACGGGGTGAGTTCCCATTGCTCAGTCCCTGCTCCTGTCCACCTAGCAGTTCGAAAGCACATCAGAGTGCAAGTAGATAAATAGGTACCACTCCAGCGGGAAGGTAAACGGCGTTTCCGTGCGCTGCTCTGGTTTGCCAGAAGCGGCTTAGTCCTGCTGGCCACATGACCCGGAAGCTGTACGCCGGCTCCCTCAGCCTATAGAGTGAGATGAGCGCCGCAACCCCAGAGCCAGTCACGACTGGACCTAATGGTCAGGGGTCCCTTTACCTTTACCTAAGTCCAGCCAAAGGCGACTGCGGCGTTCATCTCGCTTTCAGGCCGTTTGTCTGCAGACAGTTTTCTGGGTCGTGCGCCCAGCAGGACTAAACCGCTTCTGGCACATGACGGAAACCAGAGCACATGGAAATGCTGTCTACCTTCCCACTGGAGTGGTACCTATTTGTCTACTTGCGCCGGTGTGCTTTCGAACTGCTAGGTTGGCAGGAGCTGGAATCGAGCAACGGGAGCTCACTCCGTCGTCGCGGGGATTCGAACCACCGACCCTCCGATTGGCAAGCCCAAGAGGCTCAGTGGATTAGACCACAGTGCCCATCAGAGGATGTCCGCCGGCTCAAGCTCTATAGCGCCACCATGGCAGCAGGCCAGAAAGGGTACTGCACAGAGGTTACTTCCAAGGACTGGCGGGGGCCTGAAGTTCCTGTGCAGATTGTATTTTTGCTCATAAAGAGTTCGCCCTGGAGAGCTTCTGCCGGCCTGTGCTGGTGACATTGACCTAGGTGGAGTGGCCGTTTGTCTCCGTAGAAAGCGGCTTCCTTTTAACAGCAAGGACTGGAATCTTACTTGATCTTTAGAGAGGACGTATCTTAGGGGGAGAGCGTGTGCTTGGTGTGCAGAAGATTCAGGAGAGCATCTTCGGCCCCAAACCCTCAGAGTCCACCGCTGAGAGAGGTTAATTTTTGCAAAGTTGCCCTTCTGAGCTCAACTATCTATAAATACATCTCATATACATTTTTTAAAAAAATCACTTTTCTTGATTTTCCAGTAAAAACAACCATCAACATATCCACAATTAAAAACAATAAACTAATTTTTTTTAAACACAACCAAATTACAGTCCGAATTGTTAATTGTTAGTTTTTCCAGGCTCCCCATAGTCTGGACCGCTGAAGAATATCTCCAATATCTTCTTCCTGCCTCTTCTCGTTGTTTTCCGCATTTCTCAACGCTTTATCATATACATTTTTCTTGGCAGGGCCTGTCCCTATCGAGCCGCAAATCTGCCAAGCCACGTGTGCAATCATGAAGCTCTCCTTCGACGAAGACTATCGCCGGGCGATGAACGAGTTAGGTAAGAGGAAATTAAGATTCTATCGTTCTCCTTCCCTCCCACAAAATATGACGCCGTAGAATCCCTTGTCTGTGACTGTTGTTGTTGTTTAGTCGTTTAGTCGTGTCCGCCTCTTTGTGACCCCCTGGACCAGAGCACGCCAGGCCCTCCTGTCTCCCACTGCCTCCCCCAGTTTGGTCAGGCTCATGTTTGTAGCTTCGAGAACACTGTCCCACCATCTCGTACTCTGTCGTCCCCTTCTCCTTGGGCCCTCCATCTTTCCCAACATCAGGGTCTTTTCCAGGGAGTCTTCTCTTCTCATGAGGTGGCCAAAGTCTTGGAGCCTCAGCTTCAGGATCTGTCCTTCCAGGGAGCACTCAGGGCTGATTTCCTTCCGAATGGAGAGGTCGGATCTTCTTGCAGTCCATGGGACTCTCAAGAGTCTCCTCCAGCACCAGAATTCAAAAGCACCCATTCTTCGGCGATCAGCCTTCTTTATGGTCCAGCTCTCACTTCCATACATCACTACTGGGAAAACCAGAGCTTTTACTATACAGACCTTTGTTGGCAAGGTGATATCTCTGCTTTTTAAGATGCTGTCTAGGTTTGTCATAGCTTTTCTCCCCAGAAGCAGGCGTTTTTTAATTTAATGGCTGCTGTCACCATCTGCAGTGATCATGGAGCCCAAGAAAGTCAAATCTCTCACTGCCTCCATTTCTTCCCTTTCTATTTGCCAGGAGGTGATGGGACCAGTGGCCATGATCTTCATTTATTTGATGTTGAGCTTCAGACCATATTTTGCGCTCTCCTCTTTCACCCTCATTAAAAGGTTCTTTAATTCCTCCTCACTTTCTGCCATCAAGGTTATGTCATCTGCATATCTGAGTTTGTGTCTGTGACTATCTAGCCATAATTACTTTCTGCATAAAATAAATAAAATGTGGCCAATATCTTCCCCGTCCTGCTTGTCTCTCACTCTCTGACCCCTCTCCCTGCTTTTCTCGGATTCCTGCCCTGCCAGGGGTTGAGCTAGATACGCTTTGGGGTTCCCTTCACTCTACAATTCCACAGCTCTGTTCTTCCTTTTAAAAAAAAATTTAAAAAAATTATGCTTTTCAGGTTTAGATTTAGACCTTTCGCTAATTTTACAATCATTCTACCATTTCCAACCTTGACTTCCTTCCCCCTCTTCCCGCGCTGTTCCTTAAATTCATTTTTAATATCTTCTGCATATCCAAATTAACTTAATTTCCTCGTTTAGTCATCTAAATACATACCCTTATAAAACTATGGGTCATTACAATAACCCTGCCAATCTTCTTATCTGCTTACAATTTATCTGTAAATATTCAACAGAACATTTCCATTATTTTATTTTTTTAAAAAGTTTGTCTTGATTTCTTATTCTTCCGGTAAGTTCCGGTAAGCAACAGATTTTAGATGAAGATTGGGAAAGAATCTTTCAGCAACCACCCTTTGCTGCGACCTCTAGGATAATCTAGGAACAGGGGTTGACGTTAGTACAAAAATGGTATTATACACCTGTAACGTTATATCATATGACGAAATCTAGAAGTAAGAATTGTTGGAAGAAATGTGGAGTGATGGGAATATACAGTCATATGTGGTGGGATTGTCTGTTAGTTAATGAATTTTGGAAACAGATTGGTATAGAAATATCGGAAATTGTGGATGGGAAGGTTCTAAATTAATGGTTCTTATTAGTCTGAGTAGCACCAAGTTAAAAACAAAAGAGGAATGTAAATGGGTAAAAATGATGGTAACTGCAGCCAGACTGCAGCAAGTAACTGGAAAAATGCAGAAGAGCTAGGGGTGTACCAGTGGAGGAAAAAACCTGAATAATATTATAATTTTAGAATATCTAACTGTGAAGATACACAGAATGAAAGGGTTTAAGGTCAGGATTGGTTTGAGAAGATATTGAATTATTTGGGTGGGTTTGAATAATTTGGGGCAATTAAAATGTTAAAAGTTAAATAAACCTTGTGGACGGAGGACTGTTAAGGTATATAGAATTGAACATATGGCTGATTTGAATATGTTATTACAGTGGTACCTCGGGTTAAGTACTTAATTCGTTCCGGAGGTCCGTTCTTAACCCGAAACTGTTCTTAACCTGAAGCACCACTTTAGCTAATGGGGCCTCCTGCTGCTGCTGCGCCGCCGGAGCACCATTTCTGTGCTTATCCTGAATCCTGAAGCAAAGTTCTTAACCTAAAGCACTATTTCTGGGTTGGCGGAGTCTGTAACCTGAAGCGTATGTAACCTGAAGCATATGTAACCCGAGGTACCGCTGTATTGATTATGTATACCCAATGTATCAGCCACCTGGGTGGGTTTCACTGTTTATTTTTTTACCAACAACCAAACACACAAAAATTAAACATTAAAAAAATACATTAAAAGAGAGAGAAAGAGATGCTCTTTGATACGTCTGGGGTCAAGCACAGCAGCCTCCCTTTTCTTCTTCCTTTTTTAAAAAATATAAGATATTTATTAAAATTTTCAATATTAATACAAAAAGAAAAATCAAAAAGAAAAAATCACAAAAATACAAAAATAAAAATAATTAAAAAACACACACAATTTCCACAACTTATTTTCCATTAACTTGTTTCCCAGACCTCCTCATACCTCCCTTTTTGGTATTCCATTTCAAATTGTTAATTCAGCAAATCCTTATCAATAAGTTTTAACCTCCTTCTGAACCTTTTCCCCCCTATTCTCTTAAAACATTACAGCTAGAAACCACTTGATTTCTGTCCGACATCATTCTTACATTCATTAATTTTACAGTATTTCTGTAGATAGTCTTTAAATTTCTTCCAATCTTCTTCCACTGACTCTTCTCCCTGGTCTCGGATTCTGCCGGTCATTTCTGCTAGTCCCATATAGTCTATCATCTTCATCTGCCACTCTTCCAGAATGAGTAGATCCTGTGTCTTCTAGTACTTTGCGATGAGTATTCTTGCTGCTGCTGTTGTTGCATACATAAAGAGAGTTCTGTCCTTCTTTGACACCAATTGGCCGACCGTGCCCAGGAGAAAGGCCTCTGGTTTCTTCAAGAAGGTATATTTAAATACCTTTTTCATTTCATTATATATCATTTCCCAGAAAACCTTAATCCTTGGGCACGTCCACCAAAGGTGAAAGAATGTACCTTCATTTTCTTTACATTTCCAACATTTATTATCGGGCAAATGATAGATTTTTGCAAGCTTGACTGGGGTCATGTACCACCTGTAAATCATTTTCATAATATTTTCTGTTAGGGCATTACGTGCCGTAAATTTCATACCGGTGGTCCATAACTGTTCCCAGTCAGCAAACATAATGTTATGTCCAACATCTTGTGCCCATTTAATCATAGCAGATTTCACCGTTTCATCCTGAGTATTCCATTTCAACAGCAAGTTGTACATCTTTGACAAAATCTTAGTTTTGGGTTCTAACAGTTCTGTTTCTAATTTTGATTTTTTCCACCTGGAAGCCAATTTTCTTGTCCAAATTATATGCCTCCATTATCTGATAATAATGAAGCCAATCTCGCACTTTGTTTTTTAGTTTCTCAAAACTCTGCAGTTTCAGTCTATCTCCTTCTTGTTCCAAAATTTCCCAATATTTCGGCCATTTGGCCTCCATGTTGAGCTTTTTCTGAGCTTTTGCTTCCATTGGGGACAACCACCTTGGGGTTTTATTTTCCAATAAATCCTTATATCTTATCCAAACATTAAACAATGCTTTCCTGACAATATGGTTTTTAAATGCTTTATGTGCTTTAACCTTGTCATACCACAAATATGCATGCCACCCAAAAACATTGTTAAAACCTTCTAAATCCAAAATGCCTGTGTTCTCAAGAAGCAGCCAGTCTTTCAACCACCTTTTCTTCTTCCTAGGCGGACTGCAGGCTGTTGCCGAACTCCTTCAGGTGGACTACGAAATGCACCAAATGACCAGCGATCCCCTCAATCTGGCCCTGCGGCGTTACACCGGCATGGCTCTGACGAACCTCACGTTTGGGGACATTGTCAACAAGGTACTGGGGGGTGGGGTGGGAATGCACTTCGGCTGAGATTTCGGCATCACTTGGCCCACGGAATCCCAAAGCGGAGAAACGTCTGAGGCTTGAAGGCACTAAAAGAAAGTACCGTATTTTTCGCTCTATAGGACCATAGGAGGGGGAGAACGAGGGGGGGGAATTTCCCCCCCTCTCTGCTCAGCGCCCCTTCCATTTCTCCTCCCGCTTCGCTGAAGGGGCGCTGCACAGAGAGGGAAAACTGTGCAGTGCCTCTCCAGCGAAGCGAAGCCTGGAGACCAGTAGGGATCGGTGTGCACCGACCCCTCTCGCTCTCCAGGCTTCAGACGGCTATCCGCAAGCCTTCGGAGCGCAGGGGGAACTCCAGGGGCTTCAGCGAAAGCAATGCAAAGCCTCCGGAGCGTGGTGGGATAGCTCCCTCTGCACTTCGCGTTGCTATCGCTGAAGCCAAGTAGCCTGCATTTGCTCCATAGGACACACACACATCTCCCCTTCATTTTTGGAGGGGGGAAAGCGCGTCCTATAGAGCGAAAAATACGGTAACATGTGGGGGAAAGTCCAGGCACCTGCAACTGGTTCAGGAGAAAGGCTGAGTGCGAGCGAAGCATCTATACGGGTTCCGTGGGGCAGCGCCGGAGTTGTAGGTCCCAATCGGACTTTGAAAACATAACAATCATCATAATGTATTCTTTATACGCCCCGACCATCTGCCTGGACCTCCCCGGCCACTCTGGGCGGCTCCCAAAAGAATATTAAAAACACGATAAAAATTTCCCTAAACAGGGCGGCCTTCAGATGTCTTCTAAAAGTCAGATAGTTGTTGATTTCCTTGACATCTGACAGGGAGGGTGCCACCACCGAGAAGGCCCTGTGCCTGGTTACCTGTAACCTCGCTTCTCGCAGGGAGGGAACCGCCAGAAGGCCTTCGGAGCTGGATCTCAGTGTCCAGGTAGAATGAAGGGGGTGGAGACGCTCCTTCAGGAATACTGGGCCATTTAGGGCTTTCAAGGTCAGCCCCAACACTTTGAATTGTGCTTGGAAACGTCCGGTATTTCAGGACGGGTGTTATATGGTCTTGACGGCCGCTCCCAGTCCCCAGTCTGGCTGTCGCATTCTGGATTAGTTGTAGTTTCCAGGTCACCTTCAAAGGTAGCCCCACATAGAGCGCATGGCAGTAGTCCAAGCGGGAGATAACCAGAGCGTGCACCACTCTGGAGAGACAATGCGCAGGCAGGCAGGGTCTCATCCTGCGTACCAGATGGAGCTGGAAGACGGCTGCCCTGGACACAGAATGGACCTGCGCCTCCATGGACAGCTGTGAGTCCAGAATGACCGAGAGTCCCAAATTGTCCTGGTGGCTGCTCCCAGTCCCCAGTCTGGCTGCCGCATTCTGGATTAGTTGTAGTTTCTGGGTTACCTTCAAAGGGAGCCTCACGGAGAGCGCATGGCAGTAGTCCAAGCGGGAGATAACCAGAGCATGGACCACTCTGGAGGGACAGTCTGTGGGCAGGGAGCTTCTCAGCCGGTGTACTAGATGTTTTGAATTTATGATTTTCTGCAGTCGGTCCAGCAAACCGCTGAACAATGCTTTCTTATATGGTGGGGTAGAGCAGCACTGGGGATGAGTTTGTGGAAGCAAAGGGGAACACCCCCCCAAAAAAATAGGTTGGGGAGCCACCAGACCAGTGTTTATGGGCGCACTGCGCTTTGGAGGCGAAATGCAGAAATGAGGAACATTTGAAGGCAAAAGGGGTGAGTTGGTTTTGATGGGAGACCGCAGCAGTTTCTCAGATGATGACCCTTCTCCCCACCTCTCCTCCCTTGTTTCTCATTTTGCTCTACCCAGGCGACGTTGTGCTCCCGCCAGAGATGTATGCAGGCCATTGTGGCGCAGTTGGCGTCTGAAAGTGAAGAGCTCCACCAGGTAAGGATAGCTCAAAGGCAAGGGGGGGGGATCTGCATCTGCCCACAGCAAGCTTCCCTAGCCGATTTTCACACAGTTCTGTGCAGACTTCCACATGCTTTCACAAAAGACTTCCACACTTGCTCAGACTTCAGAAGACGACTTCCACACACTTTAGCAGAAGACTTCCACACACTTTAGCAGAAGACTTCCACACACTTTCACAAAAGGCTTCCACACTTCTATAGAAGACTTTCTGCAGCAGACTTCCACACACTTCGGCAAAAGACTTCCACACTTCCACAGACTTTGACACTTCTGCAGAAGACTTCCACATACTTCCACACACTTTGGCCGAAGACTTCCACACACTTTCACAAAAGACTTCCACACTTCCGTAGAAGACTTCCGCAAGAGACTTCCACACACTTCTGCAGCAGACTGCCACATTTCCGTAGAAGACTTCCACACTTCTTCAGAAGACTTCACACACTATCACAAAAGACTTCCACACTTCCTCAGACTTCGGAAGAAGACTTCCACATTTCTGCAGAAGACCTCCACATACTTCCACACACTTTGGCAGAAGACTTCCACACTTCTGCAGCAGACTTCCACACACTTCCTCACCAAGCTGGCACCCCTCTCCCAATGTGTTGGGCTGATGTGCAGGGTTGTCACAATGAGGAACGAGTGTATCCGTCCATTTCACTTCCTCTCCATTTTTGTCCCCTCCCCCCTCTACTCATCTTCAGTTAAGTTCTCCACATTCCCACATTGATTTGTGTGTGTGTGTGTATATATATGTGTGTGTGTACATATATATACAACGACGACAGACATTTGTAGGCATTCTAGCATATTTTTTCCCCGATTTATATTATTTATTTATCCCATAAGATTTCTATGTACCCAGATGCAAAGGCAAAACGACGACACAAAGAATAAAGCAGTGAAATTATCAGCAACAAAATTCCCAGCTGAAAACCACCAATGAAAACCATTTTTTAAAAACAAAACAAAACAGTAATCTAAAACCCAGATTAAAACACATTCTATACATCTGGATAGGCTTCTCCGAACGGAGATGTTTTTAGCAGGCGCCGAAAAGAGCACAGGGAAGCTGGTGTCAAGTGGCAGGGAGTTCCAAAGTTTTATCCTGGATCAGCAAATCCCTCTGAGTATAGCCAAGTCACACGCACATACAGCAGCCTTCTAAAGCCGCTGGCTACCGTCATTTGAACTCAGTGCCCTTCCGAGATCAGTAGTCCACAGAGCCAGTGTGGTGTAGTGGTTAAGAGCGGTAGACTCGTAATCTGGGGAACCGGGTTCGCGTCTCCGCTCCTCCACATGCAGCTGCTGGGTGACTTTGGGCCAGTCACACTTCTCTGAAGTCTCTCAGCCCGACTCACCTCACAGTGTGTTTGTTGTGGGGGAGGAAGGGAAAGGAGATGGTTAGCCGCTTAAAGGGAGTGAAAGGCGGGATATCAAATCCAAACTTCTCTTCTTCATCATCATCTTCTTCTTCTTCTTCCTCCTCCTCCTCCTCCTCCTCCTCCTCCTCCTCCTCCTCCTCCTCCTCTCAGGTGGTCTCCAGCATCCTCCGCAACCTCTCCTGGCGAGCCGACATGAACAGCAAGAAGGTGTTGAGGGAAGTCGGCAGTGTCACGGGTCTGATGCAGTGCGCCCTGCGGGCCAACAAGGTGAGCCGGGAAGTGGCTAATAATAATAATAATAATAATAATAATTTATTATTTATACCCCACCCATCTGGCTGGGTTCCCCCAGCCGCTCTGGGCGGCTTCCAACAGGATATTAAAAACACAGTAAAAGATCACACATTAAAAGCTTCCCTAAACAGGGCTGCCTTCAGATGTCTCCAAAAAGTCAGATAGTTGTTTATTTCCTTGACATCTGAAGGGAGGGCGCCACCACCGAGAAGGCCCTCTGCCTGGTTCCCTGTAGCTTCACTTCTCGCAGGGAGGGAACCGCCAGAAAGCCCTCGGAGCTGGACCCCGGTGTCCGGGGTGGAGATGCTCCTTCAGGTCTACTAGGCCTTTTAGGGCTTTCAAGGTCAGCACCAATACTTTGAATTGTGCTCAGAAACGTCCTGGGAGCCAATGGAGGTCTTTCAGGACTGGTGTTATGTGGTCTTGGCAGTCTATTGTCTGTCAACGGCAGAATCTCGTTGGGGCAAATGCAGCAATGGCCTTCCGCTCTCTCGGACAACCTGCAGCCAAGCGGAAGCCGTGCCTTGGTTTCTGAACATTTTGGAAGTAGAATGGAATTCCAGAATGGATTCTGTCCGACTTCTGAGGTTACTACTGTACTGCCCTTCCTCCGAAGGTCTCATGGTGGTTCACAGCTCCCATGATCCTCTGGGAGAGAAGCCCACGGTTGATTTAAAGCGGTCTCATAGTGCTCCGTGGGTGGCGCTGTGGGTTAATAGTGTTAATAGTGTAGCCGCTATTAGGTGTAGGAAACAAGAGCTTTCCAATGTCAATATGCAGGCGAAGGCAAATACTTAATTTTATTTATGCTGTCTAATTTTAAATTGCTGTTATGGCCTAATCTGTATTGAAATTGTCCTTTCCGGGGCCCCATTCGCAACATGAGGAGAATGCAAACCATGTCTGCGCGGCTCGCAATTCGCCACTTCTGCGCATGCGCGTGACGTCATTTTGAGCCTCTGTGCATGCGTGAGCAGCAAAACCCGGAAGTAACCCATTCTGTTACTTCCGGGTCGACGTGGGACATATCCTGAAAGAACATAACCTGAACCGAACGTGACAAGACTGTAATAGAGAAATTAAGCAATGCAAAATAAGTGATAAAGAATGGGAAATCTTCAGAGGTTGTTGATGGAAGCCCAAAATATTGCAT
This sequence comes from Podarcis gaigeae, assembly GCF_964106915.1. Classification (NCBI taxonomy): domain Eukaryota; kingdom Metazoa; phylum Chordata; class Lepidosauria; order Squamata; family Lacertidae; genus Podarcis; species Podarcis gaigeae. The sequence continues at coordinate 3,306,399 of NC_139696.1, read as the reverse complement.
AAGATAAGAATTTATGTTAAATGATTGTTGGAAATTACATGTTAGAAAAATCAATAAAAATGTGTAAAATAAAAAAAGAATTAAAAGGCACAAAATAATAATACCGTAATACAGTGGTACCTCGGGTCAAGTACTTAATTCGTTCCGGAGGTCCGTTCTTAACCTGAAACTGTTCTTAACCTGAAGCACCACTTTAGCTAATGGGGCCTCCCACTGCACTGCTGGAGCACGATTTCTGTTCTCATCCTGAAGCGAAGTTCTTAACCTGAAGCACTGTTTCTGGGTTAGCGGAGTCTGTAACCTGAAGCGTATGTAACCAGAGGTACCACTGTAATAAGAACACCAGGGGTGCACACGGCCTCATTGCCTCTGTCTCTCTGCTGTTCTGTGCTAGGAATCGACCCTAAAGAGTATCCTTAGCGCTTTGTGGAATCTTTCGGCTCACAGTACGGAAAACAAAGCCGCCATCTGTCTGGTGGATGGGGCCCTGGGCTTCTTGGTCAGTACCCTCACCTATAAATGCCAAAGCAACTCGCTGGCCATCATTGAGAGCGGAGGAGGAATCCTAAGGAACGTATCCAGCCTCGTGGCTACCAAGGAAGAATACAGGTCAGTGACTCTCTCCCTCTGTTTCTTGGCCGCCACTGGGCCATCTCCCTCCCTCCGACTTCTGAAATGTTCAAAAACCAAGGCGCAGCTTCTGATTGGTGCAGGCGCCCCGGAAACAATAGCCGACAGCCGCATCGGATGTTCGGCTTCCGAAAAACATTCGAAAACCAGAACACTCACTTCCAGGTTTGGGACACAAGGTGTTTGAGTACAGTGGTACTTTGGTTCTCAAACGCTGAAAACCTTGGAAGTAAGTGTTCCGGGTTTTGGACATTTTTTGGAATCCGGACGTCCGATGGAACTGTCGGCTATTGTTTCCAAGGCGCTTGCACTGATCGGAAGCTGTGCTTCTGTGCAGCAAAGAAAAAGTTTGATTTTAATTTTTATCATCTACAATGCTGTCTTGTTTATTTTATAGTGCAGTACATTGTACAGCGGGTGGCGCTGTGGGTTAAACCACAGAGCCTAGGACTTGCCAATCAGAAGGTCGGCAGTTTGAATTCCCACAACGGGGTGAGCTCCCGTTGCTCGGTCCCAGTTCCTGCCAACCTAGCCGTTCGAAAGCACGTCAAAGTGCAAGTAGATCAATAGGTACTGCTCTGGCAGGAAGGTAAAGGGCGTTTCTGTGCGCTGCTCTGGTTCGCCAGAAGCGGCTTAGTCCTGCTGGCCACATGACCCGGAAGCTGTACGCCGGCTCCCTCGGCCAGTAAAGCGAGATGAGCGCTGCAACCCCAGAGTCGGCCACGACTGGACCTAATGGTCAGGGGTCCCTTTACCTTTACATTGTTTATTGCTTTCATTTTATGGGTCAACGGTCTTGTTAGAGAGCAAAATTCTCGTTAAATTGCTGTTTTAGTGGTTGTTTTTAAAAGTCTGGAACGGATTAATCCGTTTTGCATTGCTTTCTATGGGAAAGCATGCCTTGGTTTTGGAACGCTTTGATTTTGGAACGGACTAAGTTTGGGAACCAAGGGACCACTGTTCAGCAAACGCAGGTCCATGCCACTGTTGTTTTTAATTTATTCCCCACCCGACTGTTTTCCAGGCAAGTCCTGAGAGACCACAGCTGCCTGCAAACCCTCTTGCAGCACCTCAAGTCGCACAGCCTGACCATCGTCAGCAATGCCTGCGGGACCCTCTGGAACCTCTCGGCCCGCAGCCCCAAAGACCAGGAGCTCCTGTGGGACCTGGGCGCCGTCAGCATGCTCCGAAACCTCGTGCACTCCAAGCATAAGATGATCGCCATGGGCAGCGCGGCGGCCTTGCGGAACCTCCTGGCCAACCGCCCCCCGAAATACAAAGACGCTTTGGTTATCTCGCCGGGGTCCTGTATGCCATCGCTTTATATGAGGAAGCAGAAGGCGCTGGAGGCCGAACTGGACACAAAACACCTGGCCGAGGCCTTTGATAGCCTGGAGAAGCAGACTTTGAAGACACAGAACTCCAAAAAGCCCATAAGGCACATGGAGAGTTTGGTGAAAGACTACGCCTCCGATTCAGGGTGCTTTGATGACGACGAGGGCCCCAACGCCTCCGAAACGGGGAACGCCTCTGTTCTCTCCATGTTCCTGAACTCCTCCTTCCTCCAAGGGCAGGCGTTGCCGCGAGCTGGCGCCCCGCGGAGGTGCCCTGAGCCCGAGAAGGACGGGAGCCGGCCGGCGGAAGCCGCCCAGGTCGCCCCTTCACTGCTCCGCCCGGATGAGGACGTCTCCGCGGCGGCCGAGAAGCTGGCCAACAAAATCTCCACCGCCGTGGCCAAGATCGACAAGCTGGTGGAGGACATCTCCGTCCTGCACACATCGTCGGACGACAGCTTCAGCCTAAGCTCCGAGGACCACTGCTTGGATTGGCAACTGGGGCTGGAGGAGGTACATGAGGCCCGCGCCCAGTCGTGCTCGCCGTGCCGGCTGTCGGACGCCAGTGGCTTTGCCAAGCGGGAAGGCCTTTGCCGCGCCCACACCCTCCTGCGGCTGAAGACGGCCTACACCAGCCTCTCCAACGACAGCCTCAACAGCGGGAGCACCAGCGACGGTTACTGCACCAAGGAGCACATGAAGCCGTGCACTGGAACATCCTTCTTGGATTTTAAAGATGAACTGCATCGCTACCAGAAGCGGCCCAGCCGCCTGGACCTGAAAAACATCTTGAGCAACAGGCCAGAGAAGGCGGAGGTGCTGGGAAAGAAACGTCACGGGACAGGAGAGGCGGCAGAAAAGCCGGAAAACTCCGGGAAGCTCCCGAAAGCTGACTCCACGGTTGCCGAGAAGGAGCCAGAACCCCAGACGAAAATTCCGAGCAATGAGCTAAACGCAGACCCCAAAGTCCACACGATTAAGCTCTCGCCGTCCTACCAACATGTCCCCCTGGTGGAGAGCATTGGGGATGGTAGCTCAGTGCCCAAAACGGCTGGGCCGCAAGGAGCCGGTCCCTTCTACCCCAGTTTGTCGCTGAAGTCGATCGAAAACCTGAGCAAGATTCCCGAGAAGCTTCCTGCTCGGCCCCCGGCCCCCGCGGGGCAAGAACAGCTGCAGAAGTACTCGGTGGAAGACACGCCAATCTGCTTCTCTCGTTGCAGCTCGTTGTCTTCACTTTCCTCGGCCGACAACATCCTGGATGGGCAGAGCCACAGCGAGAACGAGACGGACAGCGACTCCTCGCTGGAGATCATCGAGGTGGAAGAGGTGGCAGAGATGGAGGAGGCGCGGAAGGGAGGGCAAGCAGAGGCTGTCCCGGCGGCCTCGCAGCCCATCGCCATCCCTTTCCCCAAGAAGGAGAAGGTCTTCCTCCGCGGAGCTTCGCCCTGCCGGCCGGAGGACTTGACGCCGTCCAGCTCCTCGGAGAACTACATACAGGAGACGCCGCTGGTGATGAGCCGCTGCAGCTCTGTCAGTTCGCTGGGCAGCTTCGAGAGTCCATCCATCGCCAGTTCCATCCAAAGCGAGCCCTGCAGCGAGATGATCAGTGGCACCATCAGTCCCAGCGAGCTGCCCGATAGTCCCGGGCAGACCATGCCCCCCAGCCGCAGCAAAACACCCCTGTTCGAGCTCAGCGGTCAGCCGGAGAAGGAGGCGAGCCAGTTCAACATCCAGTGGGAGAACAACGTCAAGAAGTTCATGGAGATCACAGACTTCAAGGAGCGGTTCCAGGTGCCCCAAGACCTCGACTCCATGGTCTACTTCACCGTGGAGAAACCCAACGAGAACTTCTCCTGCGCCTCCAGCTTGAGCGCTCTTCCTCTCCACGAACACTACGTACAGAAAGACGTGGAGTTGAAGCTGATGGCCCCTTTCCCCGAAAGGAGCGGCGGCCTGGGCTTCGCGGCGCACCAGGAAGAGAGGGCCGCCGAGAGCCAGAGGAAACCAGAGCGCCTGGAGTTGACCTCCGACGAAGACATCGAGATCTTGAAGGAGTGCATCAATTCGGCCATGCCGTCGCGCTTCCGGAAAGTGCGGACGTCTCTCGTCTCTGGGTTTCCGGGCCAGGTTCTGAACCCTCAAACCAAGAAGCCAGTGCATGTCCCAGTTTATATGCTGGTCCCCGCCAGTTCTCACCTGGGCCTCCCCAAGCACAGGCGTTCGGCGGCCGCCACGAGGCCCAGCAAAGACTACATTGGCGATGAGGATTCCTTCACCGACTCGGCTGAAGGGACTCCGGTCAACTTCTCCAGCGCGGCTTCCCTGAGCGACGAGACGCTCCAGTACCCGACGAAGGAGGAGGCGGACTTGAGGCGGTGCTCCGGGAGGAGGAGGGAAGCTCTGGGCCCACGTGGATTAGGCCTCAAGATGGAGGCAGCCCAGGGTGAGGTGGGAGGCTTCTGGGCCGGAAGGATAACCTCCAGCCATTCCACGCCAACCCGAGTGGCGTCCGCGTACAAGCACAACACGGGCTCGAGCCACACCAGCCCACTCCGCACAGGCCGGGCCCAGTCGGCCGAGTCCAAGCGAGGACACGTCCCCCTCAGAAACCTGGAGTTGACGCTCGTGAGGCAGGGCAGCCTGCGGGCCAGCTCGGAAGGCAGCCGTTCCAGGAAAGACGCCCCTCAGGAGAACGGCAGCAGCGACATGGTCTTCCAGTCACTCTGCCACACCACACCGACCGAAGAGGCTGTCTATTGCTTCTACGAGAACGACTCAGATGACTTGGCGGAGCTCGGGGTGAGGCGTTCGCCCAGGAGGAAGGCCGGAGCGCCCGGCAAAAGCCAAAGAAAGGAAGCTTGGGTCAAGAAAGAGGCCGAGTTTGCTTCCAGGCAGCCGCCGCCGCCAAAAACCAAGATGGCTGCCAAGCTGCGCAGCAACCTCATTGCGGACGAGACACCCCCATGCTATTCCCTCAGCTCCTCTCTGAGTTCCCTGAGTGACATGGAGCTGTGCCACGCAGAAGGGAGGGGGCAGCTGTACGGCCGAGCCAAGCTGGCCTTGAGCCGGCGGCAGGAGATGCGGGCAGCGCTGTCCAAGCGGAGGGGCAGCTCAGGGAGCTCCCTCAGCTGCGACTCAGACGACAACCTGCTACCCAAGGGGGTCGGGTCGGCCGCGGCCAAGAGGAGGAGGCACTCGGGGAAAAGGAAGCAGGGCGAGAAGGAGAGGAAGGGGAGGAAGGCCAACGAGCGGAAGCCAGAGGCCACGCCGGACGAAGCCGCCTCCGAAAGGGGCTCAGACCTGGACAGTGTCGACTGGAAAGCAATCCAGGAAGGGGCCAATTCAATTGTCACCTGGCTGCACCAGGCGACCTCCTCCTTTGCCTGCGACCCGTCCTCGGAATCGGACTCCATTCTCTCTTTCATGTCTGGCCTCTCGTCGGGATCCACGCTGCAGCTGTCTCTGGAGAGGAAGGAGAAGAAGGAAGGCAGAAAGGTCCCCGGCCGTCACGTGGAGAAGAAAGACCTTCCAAGGGCATTCCAGGATGGCAAGAAGGTCGCCACAGGAGGTGCCAGGGCCCAGAACAGTCGGGCGGAGAAGAACGTTCAGCAGAAGCCGCTCACCAACTTGCCGGTGGTCTTCCGAGGCCGGACAGTGATCTACATGCCAAACGTGGCGAAGGACTCACCGGCACAGAGCCCCAGAACCGCCCCGAAGAAGGCAGGACCCCCAGCAAAGCAGGAAGCGCCTGTGAAGAACCTCAGCCTGAACCAGCAGAGATCTCGGAGCCTCCACAGGCCAGGGAAGATCTCGGAGATGGTGGACCTCACCTTGCCAAAACGCAGCGCGACTCCGCCGGCCCGGATGACGAAAGCCCCTTCCTCGGGGTCGTCCCGTACGTCCACGCCATCTCAGCCCAACCAGAAGAAGCTGACGTCCCCTTCGCAGCCGCCCGGCCGGCAGATACCGACTCGGGAAGCTGGGAAGGCAAACGGGAACACCACATCTCCCGGCCAGAACCCCAAGCCGGTGCAGAAGTCTCCCGTGCCCAAACAACACAAGACCCAGAAATCTCCCGTCCGTATCCCCTTCATGCAGAAGCCGGTGAAGAAAACGCTGCCGGCCAGGAGTGCCATGCCTACCTTGGAGGAGCAGGTGGGGAGAGGCAGAGGGACAAGGCCCCAGACTGGCGGGAAGCCCGCCCTGCAAAGCAGCCACCTCAACCTGGTCCGCATGTCCTCAGCGAGGTCCGCCGCCAGCGAGTCGGACCGCTCCGGCTTCCTGAGGCAGCTGACCTTCATCAAGGAGTCGTCCGGCCTGCTCATGAGACACCGGGCCGAGCTTTCGTCGCCGCAGCCAAACTCAACGCTCTCCCCAGCTGCTTCGCCTCGGAGAGGCCGCCCCGGCCTGCCGCCCGTCTTCCTCTGCTCCTCCCGGTGCGACGAGCTCAAGGCGGACAAGGCCTCGGGGCTGATGCAGCGGCCCATCGTCTCGCGGGGGCCTGTGTCAAGTCACGGGGTCCCGGCAGGCATTAGGCCTCCCAGGAGGACCAGCTCAGAAAGCCCCTGCAGGCTCCCGGTCAAAAGGGGCAACGGCCTGCCAGAGCCATTCAAACGGTACTCCTCGTCGCCTCAGATCAATGTTGTCAAGAGGACGGGCAGCCCGGCCGCTCCCGGTTGCCAAGAGCCCACGAAGAACAAGAGCGACGAGGGGCCCAAACTCCCCGTGGTGCCTTCTCTGGGAGCGCCGGAAAAGCAGGCTGAAGAGGCACAGCAAGCGATAGTGAGGGGGACGTGGAAGCGCATCCGAGACGAGGACATTCCACACATCCTGAAGACCACCCTCCCTCCCACGGCCCTGCCGCTGGTCAGCACCTTGGAGGAGGAAGAGGCCCCCCAGGCCCTGCGGAAGACCAGCGACGCCGTCGTGCAGACGGAAGACTTCTCCGCCGCCAAAACCAACTCCAGCACCTCTCCGACAATGGAGAACAAGGCTGCGCTCCTCACGTTCTCAGAAGCGGGAGACGCAGGCGGTCCCAATCCAGGCAAGGCCCCCGCGGCAGTGCCCATCTCCTTCATACACGAAGCGCCCGTCAGTTCCCTCGGGAACTTCCCCCCAAGCAGGCATAGCTCCCCGAGCCGGGCTGCCCGGGTGACCCCGTTCAACTACACGCCCAGTCCCATGGCGGAGCCCGCGGACAACGACAAACAGATCCAAAAAGTGCAGGTCTGAGCAGACACCGGGCACGGCCGTCGCACCTCTGTACGAACACAGAAGCTTGTCTCCGTTTGCTTATCTTTCGTTCGTTTTCTTTTCTATTAAAAGGAAGACTTTGTCACCGCCTGCTAACTCCCCACCTTGCTTCTTAGCAAAATGAGGAGGGATCTGGGAGCTTGTGATTCCATATTGACACAGGACTGGGGGAGCTGTTTCTTGGGCCGATCGCTGGGGGGAGATTCCTTTCATGCCCACCGAATCCTTCCTCCCTTTCGAAACGGCTTCTCGGACTTCTTAATGCACCAAGAGATGCCCAAAGCCCACCTCATGCTTCGGGGTCAACGTGGCTGTCGGTGGTGGTGCTACGAGGCGGATCGGGGCCCAGCCACCCAATCTGTGGGGATGAGGGTGAGCGATTCTCCCCCTCCATTGGGGGGGGGGAAACTTCGCCCCGTTGAGAATTAAATATGGTGTTCTCCCGCAGGAAAACACCCTTCCTGCTTGGATTATGAGACCGGGGTCATCTTTCGGAAGAATACCTCACCGTTCCCTCACGAGCACCCCTTGCCGAATTCGTATCCCCGCCTTATACAGACACGCTCCGTTCTGAACACTTCCGATCGCCCTTCGCAAGCAACGTGGTCAAGAGGCACTTGTGGCTTGGCTTACACAAGACTTCTCCTTTCGCCTGCGACTTTTTTTTCGATGGACGGATAACATCGCCAAACGGATTAGTCCTTCTTTGCCCGTTCCACTGTTCCACCAAGCCACCTTGGGAGCGGGGTGCCTCCTGCCCTCCTCTGCGTTCCTGGAAACCACAGACACAAACTTTAAGAATCAGATGGGAGGCATATAAATCATAAAATTATTATTATTATAATTGGCCAGGGATGTTGCCTGGACCACATTTCCCATCATCCCTGATAGCCGGGGCGGCAGGGGCGATGGGAGCTGGGCTCCAGCGACGTCTGATGCATCACAGACCTTGTAGCATTGGAAAGGGACCCGAAGAGGGATCTAGACTAACCCCCCGCAATGCAAGAATCGCCGCTCCCCCCTGCTGTGTGGGACACCCGTCGCGAGTGAACTTGCCCTGAACGGGACAGGCCAAATCCTATGGCGGGGAGACAAAGCGAAGGGGGTTGGGGAGGGGACAGAGAGAGCCTTAACCTCAACTCTCGGTTGCATGTATTAGGCCGCGATCCTGCGCACCTGCTTACCTGGAGGTGAGCATCCATTGGACTCAGTGGGGCTTACGTCCGAGTTGCCCTGTCTAGGACTCCACTTTTAGTCTCCTGTGTTATGGGCACTAATACCGATTGAATTAAAAACGAAAAAAACGAGAGAGTTTATTTTGTTTATTTTGGGTGAGGGAGATGTTTAAGCAAGGGGAGGGGAGAAAGGATAAGGGGTGGGTGGGTGACGAATTTTTACGTGGCAGAGTGGGGGGTGGGGTGGGGTGGAAATAAGCTCCAAGGTCGAAAAGTGGCCCCCTCTAGTTCTCCCTACCTGGCCCTTCCATGTCCCCCCTGGCTACATCTCATCAGCCACGCCCCTTTCCTCCAGGCCACACCCCTTTCCTCCAGTCACAGCCACTTCTTCCAGGCCACTCCCCTTTTGTCCAAGCCATTCCCCTTTCGTCCAAGCCACTCCCCTTTCCTCCAGGCCACTCCCCCTTTCCTCCAGGCCATGCCCCTTTACTTGTCACTCCCACTTCTTCCAGGTCACGCCCCTTTTCCCCAGGCCACTTCCCCTGTCCTCCAGGCCACTCCCACCTCATCAGCCCGGCTCAGCTCAGAGGTAGAGCGGGCGCTCTGGCTGCAAAAGTTCCCTGGTGCAATATTTGCTATCTCCAGGTAGGGAGAGAGCAAAACCCCAGCTGCTGCCAGCCAGTGTGAGTAACACTGATCAAAATGGGTGTCTGTGTGGCTTAGATGCCTAATATGCCATTACATGGAACCTTGAGGACTAGAAACTTGCTTCCTTTCTAAGGAAAGGGCAACAACTCAGCATCACAGGGCTGCAGAGTTTGAGGGGAACCTCAGGGTCATCCATTCCAACCCCCTCTGATTGCCAGAAAATTCCTTTGAGTTGGAATCTCCTTCTTCGCCACTTGAAGGCATGGGTTCGAGTCCTACCCTCCGGAGCAGGAGGAAACAAGCTTCCATGGGATGGCCCTTCAGATATTGGTGTTGCCTCCTTCCCAGGCTAAACATCCCAGCTCCTTCAACCGTTCCTCATCAGGCTCAGTTTCCAGACCCTCAATAGCAAAGGACCCAGTTTCGACCCCCTGCCTGAAACTCCAGAGCGCCTCTGCTGCCAGTCAGTGTGCACAAGCCTGGGTGGGCCAGGTGATCAGACAGAGGCCACCCAGCGAGATCCGTGGCAGAGTGGTGACATTTGAACCCTGATCTCCCAAGTCGACACTCTAATCACTGCTCCTGCATTTGGAAAAGAATGGGAGGAGAATCCTGTTAGCTGTTCGTCGGCCCGTCCTAGCCAGCATGACCAATGGTTAAGGTAAAGGGACCCCTGACCATTGGGTCCAGTCGTGGCCGACTCTGGGGTTGCGGTGCTCATCTCGCTTTATTGGCCGAGGGAGCCAGCGTACAGCTTCCGGGTCATGTGGCCAGCATGACTAAGCCGCTTCTGGCGAACCAGAGCAGCGCACGGAAATGCCGTTTACCTTCCCGCCGGAGCGGTACCTAGTTATCTACTTGTGCTGGTATGCTTTCAAACTGCTAGGTTGGCAAGAGAAGGCACCGAGCAACTGTCATTGCGGGGATTCAAACCGCCGACCTTCTGATCGGCAAGTCCTAGACTCTGTGGTTTAGGGAGGATAGAAATCAGACTCTGAAATGGCCGGAGAGGGGAAAGCTGACTCCCACAGATAACAGAATTTACTATGGGGTGGGGGCAGTGGAAAGGCAAATGAAACAAAAGTCCTTTCCCCCTCCCCAGCCATTAGTTCCCATGGGAACACATTACCCTCACTTGTTTGCTTTTTACAAAGGTCTGAGACCCTATATCTGCAAACGAAGCCCCATCTGAGACTCCAGATTCCTAGAATTGCTAATAGGGAAGGGGACCTTAAAAGGTCATCCAGCTCATCCCCATAATTTCCATTCTGCAAAGGGTGGCATTTAACTCCCCCCCTCACACCTTTCACACAGGGACGCGGGTGGCACTGTGGGTTAAACCACAAAGCCTAGGACTTGCCGATCAGAAGGTCGGCGGTTCGAATCCCCGCAATGACGGGGTGAGCTCCCGTTGCTTGGTCCCTGCTCCTGCCACAACCTAGCAGTTCGAAAGCACGTCAAAGTGCAAGTAGATAAATAGGCACCGCTCCGGCGGGAAGGTAAACGGTGTTTCCGTGCGCTGCTCTGATTCGCCAGAAGCGGCTTAGTCCTGCTGGCCACATGACCCAGAAGCTGTACGCCGGCTCCCTTGGCCAGTAAAGCGAGATGAGCGCCGCAACCCCAGAGTTGGCCATGACTGGACCTAATGGTCAGGGGTTGTTGTTGTTTAGTTGTGTCCGCCTCTTTGTGCCCCCCCTGGACCAGAGCACGCCAGGCCCTCCTGTCTTCCACTGCCTCCCGAATTTGGTCAAACTCATGCTGGTATCTTCGAGAACACCGTCCCACCATCTCGTCCTCCATCGTCCCCTTCTCCTTGCGCCCTCCATCTTTCCCAACATCAGGGTCTTTTCCAGGGAGTCTTCTCTTCTCCTGAGGTGGCCAAAGTCTTGGAGCCTCAGCTTCAGGATCTGTCCTTCCAGTGAGCACTCAGGGCTGATTTCCTTCCGAATGGAGAGGTTTGATCTTCTTGCAGTCCATGGGACTCTCCAGAGTCTCCTCCAGCACCAAACTGAAAATCACAAATAAAAATTAAAAAAACCAAAAGGGCAGAAATTCTGACACAAAAGGCAGTTTGCCAGCTATCGCTTCCTTGGGAGAGACCAGGGTTCAAATTGGCACTGGTCATTCACTCTCAGCCTAACTATAAAGTTCCAAAATAAAGTCCATCGCAGAAGTATATATATACGGTACACTGAAAGAGTAAATTCCACCATATTCAGCGAGACTTTACTTCTGCCCCATAAAAAAATGATTTATATGTTTATTCTTTTGGCACTTTTGTCCTACGCCTTTATTGTGCAAGCATGAACTTTCCCAGAGCAGGTTCCAATGTCAGAACCTCCCTGCTCTCAACCTGACTTCTTGTGTCTTTTGAGCTGAACCGTGTTTGCTTCGGAGCAGGTACTGGTATTTACTGATTTTTATTCAACCAGGTTTACGTACAGCTTAATAAACAAGCAAACGAATCTCTAAGCATCTTGCAATAAAACAGTATGAATGTTCGATTTTCAGAAAAGCAACGAAAACTGTAAATATAGGACTGAATCCAACCAAGTTATTACTCAGAGCAGAACTGTTGTATCCAAGCCGAGCCAGACTCAAAGTAAGGTAAAGGTAAAGGGACCCCTGACCATTAGGTCCAGTGGTGTCCGACTCTGGGGTTGCGGCGCTCATCTCGCTATATTGGCCGAGGGAGCCGGCGTTTGTCCGCAGACAGCTTCTGGGTCATGTGGCCAGCAGGACTAAGCCGCTTCTGGCGAATCAGAGCAGCGCACGGAAACACCGTTTACCTTCCCGCCGGAGCGGTACCTATTTATCTACTTGCACTTTGACGTGCTTTCGAACTGCTAGGTTGTGGCAGGAGCAGGGACCAAGCAACGGGAGCTCACCCCGTCATTGCGGGGATTCGAACCACCGACCTTCTGATCGGCAAGTCCTAGGCTTTACCAACAGCACCACCCGCGTCCCAAGACTCAAAGTAGACCCACTGAAATGAATGGACGTGTGTGGCTAACTGAGGTCCATTCATTTATTCTGCGATTTGAATTAATGCTGGAAGCAATCCATTAAAACCATAAAAATATCAGATAAATAAACAGCCTTTATTGCTATTGTTTTGGGGGTGTTTTCCTCCTAGTAATGACCCAACACAGGCATTTTGACATGGGTCACAGATCAGGTGCTTGGCATGCAGAATGAAATTGCCTCCATCCTGAAACTTTGGAAAGCCACTGCCGGTCAGAGGAGGGTGGATTAACAGCCTGACTCAACATCAGACAGCTTCATATTGAAACCAGCCTATCTTTTATAACCATGTGGACTAGAAACTTATTTTATTTTAACGGGAAGGACATCAGGGAGAGCTGCTGGACTGTGGATCGGTCTCCCTCGGGAGGTGGTGGCCTCTTCTTCCCTGCAGAAGTTGGATGTCCATCTGTCCTGGATGATCTAATAAAGATTCCTGCATTGTACGGGGTTGGGCTGGATGACCTTTGGGTGTCCCTTCCCGCCGGACCATTTTGATTCCATATGGAATGGAATTCTTTGCATCTGATCCGCGAGCAAAAAAAATAGGATCAATCCCCAGCGGGCTTCTCCTGGCAGGTCTAGGAGCCTCCCTCAGCTGTGTTGTTTAGTCGTCTCCGCCTCTTGGTGACCCCCTGGACCAGAGCACGCCAGGCCCTCCTGTCTCCCACTGCCTCCCGCAGTTGGGTCAAACTCAGCTTGGCCTCTTCGAGAACACTGTCCCACCATCTCGTCCTCCGTAGTCCCCTTCTCCTTGCGCCCTCCATCTTTCCCAACATCAGGGTCTTTTCCAGGGAGTCTTCTCTTCTCATGAGGTGGCCAAAGTCTTGGAGCCTCAGCTTCAGGATCTGTCCTTCCAGTGAGCACTCAGGGCTGATTTCCTTCAGAAAGGATAGGTTTGATCTTCTTGCAGTCCATGGGACTCTCCAGAGTCTCCTCCAGCACCAGAATTCAGAAGCATCAATTCTTCGACGATCAGCCTTCTTGATGGTCCAGCTCTCACTTCCATACATCACTACTGGGAAAACCATGGCTTTAACTATACGGACTTTTGTTGGCAAGGTGATATCTCTACTTTTTAAGATGCTGTCTAGGTTTGTCATTGCTTTTCTCCCTCGGCTGTAAGCCCCCCCGAAAAGACTCTGCCAGTCCGTGCAGGCAATACGGAGCTATAGAGGGACCAGCGGCCGGACTCCTTTTAACGAGGCTTGGCGCTCTCCCTGGGCCTGAACGGAAGGGGTTAAAGGCAAGCGGCTCAGCCGCATTCCTGGGCAAAAGGCAACACACCTGCCCGCCCGGCTTGGAGGAAGGAAGGAAAGAAACAAGAGGCGAGGAGGAGGAGGAAAGTCTGCGCTCCGGATCGCCCCGCGCTTCGTTGGGGCTCCTGCGCCCCAGAGCCGTCGCTGAGGAGCCCCCCAGCCCGGCAGGTTAGTGTTGGGGCGCGCGGGGGGGCAGCAGGGTGCGCCCCACCTCCCTACCCAAATCCACCTCTCCAGAAAGCGTCTTTGCGCCCTGGGCGCACGCCTTCTTTGGAGAGCTCAGGTGGCTGAATGGGGAGGGGACGCTGTTTGCGCCCCCCCCCACTTCGGAAAGGAAGAGAGCCCCCACCCCCGGGATTGCTTCCCAGGGCCCCGATCCCGGCGCTCGTTCCACAGGTGGACTGAGTCTCTTGGAAGTTTTGTGTTTTGTTTTTTGAGGGCGTTCGTAGGCGTCCCCCTGCTCGGGACTTACTCCCGAGTAGCGGAGCGCGAGTTTCCTGTCCGGACTTGCCTCCAACAAAGTTCCTAGACGCGCTGGGGTGCATGGGGAAGCGGGGGGCCCCATGACTTTCGCGGGGTTTACTCTGAGTAGCACTTACAGGGAAGGCAAACCCTATGGCGGTGGGAAAGGTGTCTGCGTAGCAAAAGCGACTTCCTGGTTTCCTGCACGTGGCTCCTGTTTTCGATTCCTCCCCTCCTTCTCAGCCCTCTCTCCCTTTTAAAATTCGCAAATGTGTTTCTTCAACCGTGGATCTTTGCCTAAAGCGCCCAGCCAGCCAGAGGCGAAGTAGACCTCATTTAAAGTCACCCGGCCGCCGGCAAGCCTCACTTACCTGGGAGTCAGCGAGAAGCCCTATTGGGCCCAGTGGGGCTGACTCCTGAGTAGGCAGGGATAGGCTTCTGCTGAGTCGCACGAATTTCTTCATCCTTGTTGTTATTTCAGGACACACCTTGCCTCTCCCTCGCGCCCAAGCAAAGGCCCGAAGGCAATTCAGTTAAATGTATGGCTGCATTATAAAATCTTTGTGGCCTTTATGAGAAACTTCGCTTCTCTGGAAACTTAACAGAGGTATATTTTATGTGCGTCCCCTTGTATTTTTGTATTGCATTTCTGTCTTACTTTTAGCCCCCTGCAAGCAGCTGAGGGCAGTGGCGTAGCGTGGGGGGTGCAGGGGGGGCCGGCCGCACCGGGCGCAACACCTGGGGGTTAGGGGGCGCAAATCCATGGGTTAGGGGGCGCAAATTACTTGCCTTGCCCCGGGTGCTGACAACCCATGCTACGCCACTGGCTGAAGGTGGCGTATCATTGGTTCTCGCCCCTCGTTTAATATCTGAGAAACTCAAGATATATATCACATTTTTCCGTGTGTAAGCAAATGTCCGGGATTTTGCGGCGATCGCCCCCTCGAAAGCTTTCCACAGTAAATATAGGGCTGAATCAAATGAAGTTATTACTCAAAGCAGAACCGTTGCATCCAAGCTGAGCCATATTCAAAGTAAAATATAAAGGTAAAGGGACCCCTGACCATTAGGTCCAGTCTCGGATGACTCTGGGGTTGCGGCGCTCATCTAGCTTTACTGGCCGAGGCAGCCGGCGTACAGCTTCCGGGTCACGTGGCCAGCAGGACTAAGCCGCTTCTGGCGAACCAGAGCAGTGCGCGGAAACACCGTTTACGTTCCCACTGGAGTGGTACCTATTTATCTACTTGCACTTTTGATGTGCTTTCGAAATGCTAGGTTGGCAGGAGCAGGGACCGAGCAACGGGAGCTCACCCAATCACAGGGATTCGAACCGCTGACCTTCTGATTGTCAAGTCCTAGGCTCTGTGGTTTACCCACAGCGCCACCTGTGTACTCAAAGTAGACCCACTGAAATGAAGGGGCATGTGTGGCTAATTGAGACCCGTTCATGTGTTCTGTGAGTTGAATTAATGCTGGATGCAATCCATTAAAATCATAAACATATCAGATAAATAAAAAGTGTTTGTTGCTGCTGTTTTGGGGGTGTTTTCCTCTACTCCTAGCAATGCCCCAACACAGCCATTCTGACAAGGGTCACAGCTCAGTGGTAGAGAAGGGTTGTTCTGAAAATTGCCCCCATTCACTGCCAGTCAGAGGCAGTAGTAATACAGCGCTCATAGATTAACACTGCAGGAGTCAGCAAACTTTTTCAGCAGCGGGCTGGTCCACTGTCCCGCAGACCTTGTGGGGGGCCAGACTATATTTTGGGGGGGAAATACTGAACGACTTCCTATGCCCCACAAATAACCCAGAGATGCATTTTAAATAAAAGGGCACATTCTACTCATGTAAAAACACCAGGCAGGCCCCACAAATAACCCAGAGATGCATTTTAAATAAAAGGGCACATTCTACTCATGTAAAGGTAAAGGGACCCCTGACTATTAGGTCCAGTCGTGGCCGACTCTGGGGTTGCGGCACTCATCTCGCTCTATAGGCTGAGGGAGCCGGTGTTTGTCCGCAGACAGCTTCTGGGTCATGTGGCCAGCATGACTAAGCCGCTTCTGGCGAACCAGAGCAGCGCACGGAAACGCCGTTGACCTTCCCGCCAGAGTGGTACCTATTTATCTACTTGCACTTTGACGTGCTTTCGAACTGCTAGGTTGGCAGGAGCAGGGACCGAGCAAAGGGAGCTCACCCCATTATTGCGGGGATTTGAACTGCCGACCTTCTGATCGGCAAGTCCTAGGCTCTGTGGTTTAAGCCACAGCGCCACCCGCATCCCTATTCTACATGTAAAAACATGCTAATTCCCGGACCATCCGCGGGCCAGATTTAGAAGGCGATTGGGCCGGATCCGGCCCCTGGGCCTTAATTTGCCTGTCATGATGAATAACTCAACATAAGGCAGCTTCATATTGAAATCAGCCTCTTTCATTTATAACCGTGTGACACGGAGTTGGTTTGCCAACGGGCCCACTGTCTGTAGTTGGGCAGATGAGCTGGAAAAAATGTCAATAGATTTCAGATTTGTCAACCCATCTTCTCCTTGGGTTTCAGATAGTAAGTGTCTAAGAAACCCTCTAGCGGCTATCGTGGCTCGCTTACCAAACGTCATGTATTTAGCGTTAACAGTGGAAGTGTACCAGCCGTACCTTGGAATCTGAACTCCTTGCGAGTCAGAACGTTTTGGCTCCCGAACACCACAAACCCAGAAGTGAGTGTTCCGGTTTGCGAACGTTCTTTTGGAAGCCGAACGTCCGTCGCGGCTTCCGATTGGCTGCAGGAGTTTCCTGCAGCCAATCGGAAGCTGCGCCTTGGTTTCCGAACGTTTTGGAAGTCGAACGGACTTCTGGAACAGATTCCGTCCGACGTGCGAGGTACCACTGTACTTGATTCTGACCAAACTAAGCCGCCTCGTATCTCAAATCTGACCCCTGATTTCATATACAGTGGTATCTTGGGTCAGTCTTTCCCAACCTTGGGTCTCCAGGTGATTTTGTACTACAACTCCCATAATCCCTCACTAGCAAGGGCAGTGGTTAGGGATGATGGGAATTGTAGTCCAAATACAGCTGGAGACCCAAGGTTGGGAAACACTGCCTTGGGTTACATACGCTTCAGGTTACAGACACCGCTAACCCAGAAATAGTGCTTCAGTTTAAGAACTTTGCTTCAGGATGAGAACAGAAATTGTGCAGCGGCAGCAGGAGGCTCCATTAGCTAAAGTGGTGCTTCAGGTTAAGAACAGTTTCAGGTTAAGAACGGACCTCTGGAACGAATTAAGTACTTAACCCGAGGTACCACTGTATTTTTATTATACATTTTATTTTTCACTTTTCCAATGTAATACTTTTGACATAAAGACAACCCAATCTTTCCCAACAAATTTATATATATATTTTGACTTCTTTTGCAGTTTCTTACATTGTATCTATTCCACTACTCCGATTAATAGTTACCGTATCTTTCATCGATTACAGTCTAAACTGTAAACTGTTTAATTATTATCGGCTGATACAGTATTTAATTTTAACGTTTACTATTAGGTTCTGATGGATTGTTGAATGTTGCTTTGTTTGATATGAGTTGTTTATTTGAAAGTTACTGTGACTCTTTATATTGGATCAGATTTTTACTGTTAATGTTCTTATTTGGGTTGGAAACTGCCCAGAGATTTGGGAGCAATCCAGGCCGATGGGCTGGGTATAAATAAATTGTTATTGTTGTTGTTGTCTTTAAACATTAATTTTAACTGTTTTGTTTAAGTTAATCCTGCTAATGTACTTACATGTGTACTGTACAATAGCATTTCAAATAATCCACAAATTTCCCCCAGTCTTTTATAAAGTTTTCCCCTCTTGGTTCCTTATTGCTTCTGTAAGCTTTGCCAATGGGATGAGAGTCTTTCAATTTCTGAGCGTATATCCTCCTGGCTGCGGTCGTAGCAGACATAAACAGTTATGATTTCATATAGATATTTTTAAATAGTCCACGAAAGGCCTCCTATTCATCTCTAAACAGATTTCAGGTTTTTAATGAGGGGGTGCTGAATGGATGGTCCACCCCCTCTACTTTTGCTGCAGTTTTGAAAAAACATAAGCTCTTTGCAATATAGACGATCGGCTTCAGGTCCTGGGGATAATTCTTACTATTTATACGCCGGACTTCTGACTGGGTTGCCCCAGCCACTCTGGGTGGCTTCCAACAAAATATTAAAACACCCAAACCCTCAAACCTTCCTGTGCGGCCTGTTGTTGTTGTTGTTTAGTCGTTTAGTGGTGTCCGCCTCTTTGTGACCCCCTGGACCAGAGCACGCCAGGCCCTCCTGTCTTCCACTGCCTCCCACAGTTTGGGTCAAACTCATGCTGGTCTCTTCGAGAACACTGTCCCACCATCTCGTCCTCCGTCGTCCCCTTCTCCTTGTGCCCTCCATCTTTCCCAACATCAGGGTCTTTTCCAGGGAGTCTTCTCTTCTCATGAGGAGGTCAAAGTCTTGGAGCCTCAGCTTCAGGATCTGTCCTTCCAGTGAGCACTCAGGGCTGATTTCCTTCAGAATGGAGAGGTTGGATCTTCTTGCAGTCCATGGGACTCTCAAGAGTCTCCTCCAGCACCACAATTCAAAAGCATCAATTCTTTGGCGATCAGCCTTCTTTATGGTCCCGCTCTCACTTCCACACATCACTACTGGGAAAACCAGAGCTTTGACTATACGGACCTTTGTTGGCAAGGTGATGTCTCTGCTTTTTAGGATGCTGTCTAGGTTTCTCATTGCTTTCCTCCCAAGAAGCAGGCGTCTTTTAATTTCGTGGCTGCTGTCACCATCTGCAGTGATCATGGAGCCCAAGAAAGTAAAATTTCTCATTGCCTCCATTTCTTCCCCTTCTATTTGCCAGGAGGTGATGGGACCAGTGGCAATGATCTTCGTTTTTTTGATGTTGAGCTTCAGACCATATTTTGCGCTCTCCTCTTTCACCCTCATTAAAAGGTTCTTTAATTCCTCCTCACTTTCTGCCATCAAAGTTGTGTCATCTGCAGATCTGAGGTTGTTGATATTTCTTCTGCCAATCTTAATTCCGGCTTGGGATTCATCCAGTCCAGCTTTTCGCGGCCTAGCATGGGACAATGTGAAATTGTCCGATTTTTCTTTTAAAGAAGCAAACCATCTGAGCAAGGTTCAGTCGCATGTGCATTCTGGGGGAAAATGCTTCCCCCGAGGTATTCCGGAGAGCTGGCTTTTTAAGATCTCTGCCCCGAGGACCTTGCAAATCTGTAAATGGAGAGGGACGCTACCGCCAGAGTTGAAATGAAGGCAGCGGAGCCTAAGAGGTTAAGCCAAAGGGGTCAATTTCTGAGCCAGTCCTTTGTTTGTTTGCGATCTAGCTGCAATTCTGAGCTCCGAGAAATGGATTTGTAAGATCCTGTGGGATTTTCCTAACCCACCTGCCCCGGTCCGCTGTTGACCAACTAGCAGTCTTTGTGTCTGTTTGAGTTCGCTAATCTCAAATAGTCTAGATTTCCCCTTTCATAGCCGCCTGTCAATATTTGCTACTGAGAGAAGTGGAATGCGACTGGGCAAAGGTAGATAGGGAAAGAGGGATAGATTGAGGGGCAAAGGTAAACCCTGGATTTTCAGGCTTATGAGACTAAAACTGCTGCATGGAGCCACTGTTTACCTGTTCCTATAACTCACAGCTCTACCTCTCTTTTAAATCAGAACCAGTGAAGGCGGTGAAGGTCCTGTGTGAGTGTCTGGAGGTGGTTGGAGGATGGATGGCGGCTAATAGATTGAGGTTGAATCCTGACAAGACAGAAGGACTGTTTTGGGGGGACAGGAGGCAGGCAGGTGTGGAGGATTCCCTGGTCCTGAATGGGGTAACTGTGCCCCTGAAGGACCAGGTGCGCAGCCTGGGAGTCGTTTTGGACTCACCACTGTCCATGGAGGCGCAAGTCAGTTCTGTGTCCAGGGCAGCTGTTTACCAGCTCCATCTGGTACGCAGGATGAGACCCTCCCTGCCTGCGGACTGTCTTGCCGGAGTGGTGCGTGCTCAGGTTATCTCCCGCTTGGACTACTGCCATGCTCTCTACATGGGGCTACCTTTGAAGGTGACCCGGAAACTACAACTAATCCAGAATGCGGCAGCTAGACTGGTGACTGGGAGCGGCCGCCGAGACCGCATAACACCGGTCTTGAAAGACCTACATTGGCTCCCAGTAAGTTTCCGAGCACAATTCAAAGTGTTGGTGCTGACCTTTAAAGCCCTAAACGGCCTCGGTCCAGTATATCTGAAGGAGCATCTCTACCCACATTGTTCTGCCCGGACACTCAGGTCCAGCACCGAGGGCCTTTTGGCGGTTCCCTCACTGCGAGAGGCCAAGTTACAGGGAACCAGGCAGAGGGCCTTCTCGGTGGTGGCGCCCACCCTGTGGAATGCCCTCCCATCAGATGTCAAAGCGATAAACAACTACCTGGCATTCAGAAGACATCTGAAGGCAGCCCTGTTCAGGGAAGTTTTTAATATGTGACATTTTAGTGTATTTTTCATCTTTGTTGGAAGCCGCCCAGAGTGGCTGGGGAAACCCAGCCAGATGGGCGGGGTACAAATAATAAATTATTATTATTATTATTATTATTATCACATAAGCCCCCGCTGGCACAGGTTTTGGATTTTATTATTATTGATAATAACATTTCTATACACCCTTCATCCGAGGATCCACAAGGCGGTTTGCAATATAAAACACGCAAAAAATACACAGCATAATAACAAACAAAACAATAAACCCCCCCCCAGCTGACAGGTTTCCAGCTTTCGGACTACAACGCCCATCGTCCACCGCTAAGCTAGCAGTGGACGATGGGCGTTGTAGTCCGAGATGCCGTAGAGGGCACCAAGTTGGGGGCTGCACTCTTAGACCCAAGTCGACGTGTTTTAAAAATTTATTTTATTCTTTTGTTTTGCAAGGGTTCTATTCTGCTTGGTTGGTTGGAACGGAACCTCAAAGAAGAATAAAACAGGGAGACTATATATTTTTTAAAGCAGCTTTAAACATTCAGAAAATAAAATCAAGGACAAGCTAAGAAGCGGATAAAAAAACACATGCCTACGTTCCGCATGTCTGGGTAGGCTTGCAATATAAAACACACAAAAATACACAGCATAATAACAAACAAAACAATACCCCCCCCAGCCAACCGGTTTCCAGCTTTTGGACTACAACGCCCATCGTCCACTGCTAAGCTAGCAGTGGACGATGGGTGTTGTAGTCCGAGACGCCGTAGAGGGCACCAAGTTGGGGGCTACACTCTTAGACCCAAGTCCACGTGCACATTCCTGCATTGCAAGGGGTTGGACTAGATGATTCCGGGGTCCCTTTCCCCCTCTACAATTCTAGGATCGTGCTGCAGCGTCCTGCCCTATCGAGCGGAAGGGAAGCCCTAATCCGACAGCAGCCGGCCTCTCCCGGTCCAGCCTGATTTATTTGCAAAATCTCCAGGCCTCGATTCCCTGAGAGACTTGGGCAGCGGGAGGGAAGACCTCCAAAATCCTGGCCGGCAGCTGCCAGCCCGTGCTGGCGACAACACACAAAGAGAGGGAGCTGACTCCAGATAAGGCCGCTTCCGGTGTCCAGCCCCGGATAGGATTTCAGCTTTTGTTGCTTTCTCAGTGTCCTTGTGGTTATCGGAAACCCCCGGTCCGTCGCGAGCCGGCCAGAGGCAGATCTTGGGAGATGTTTTCTTTGCGAGAGGCAGCCGAGAATTCCCTGTTTTTGAAGTTTCTCTGCACTGAGCGAATTTCCTTGGGGGCCTCTGCCAGCCGGCGAGGGAACTGGAGAGTTCTGGCTCCACCTGGAATCTAGGTGTGTCTTTGGGGAGGGTACACCTGTGCACTGAAAGAGGTGGGGCCCGGGGTGCGGAAGAGGAAGGAAAACCAGAGCCGACAGGCTAAGGGGGAGAGAACCTGGAATATAAATATATATATTCTGGAAGCCTGCCTTCGGTCGGGCCTAGGCAAATCTCTTCGGGGCAGTGGACAGGTGAGCACACCTGTTTCCCACCTGGCAAAGATGTTTGGCCCAAGCTGGCTCTAAGCACCATGGCCGTACGATTTCAGGCAAGTAGATTTTGCGTTATGTGTTGGCCTTCACCTCATAACCTACTTCCAGCCTGCAAAAAAATATGGGCTTATCTCTGAGCCGGGAGTTGAGGAGGTTTGTCTGCCCAGCTTAACGACATTCTTGTTTTCTCTATTTTTTTCTGGCAAGGCGGTTGCTGGGGGAATTGTGTAACCCGAGCTGCGTTTAGTTGAAAGGGCTGCATTCGAGGCAGGAGCCTGGGAACCGTAGCGTGTAGCTGCACGCTACAGTTCCCCAGATTATTTCCCCCCCGGGGGGGTGTGCTTTAAATGTGCAGCTTTAATCTCACGGCCACCTAGCTGTCAACTTTCCCCTTTTCTTGCGACGAATCCTATTTGGAATAAGGGAATTTAAAAAAGGGAAACGTTGACAGCTATGGGCAGGTGGGTTGTTAATTTGGGGGTGAAGGCCTGGCGCTCTGGACATGCTCAGAGGTATCCCCTTTTCTTCCCAGGTTAGAGTGTTTAGATTAATGCAGGGCGCCCCACGCTTTTTGGAGTTGGAAAGCTGTGTCTCTGGGTGCGTGCAGAGTGCATTTTGCCATGGAGTAAAGAGGACTGGGGTTGTGGGGGTTTTTGGGTGGGGGGATCCTGGATTTGGAGGATGGAAAAATCAGGTTGTTTCTTTCTCGTGGGACAAACTGCGGTTTGGGAGTCAACCTCTCCCCGCAACCGAAGCTTTCCACTTTTCTGTAAAAAAGGCAGAAATCCAACAGGTGTGTCTTGTCTCCTGGCATGGAGAAACTGCCAAATGTGGCCTCTTGGCCCGATAATAACCCTGCCGTTTTGAAAGAGCAGAGTAGCAAAGCTCTGTTTGGGTGTTGGCTGTGTGTGAACCACTCCAAGCTCTAGCTAGGACAACAAAGGAGACTTCCTGTAGTTTCTGCCTGGCAAAACGTCCCAGGAATGTGGGATTGGCCTTTCTGTGAGAGCGGCTGTTTACCCATTTTTGGCCTGGCTCTCCAGGTGAGGACAAGGGTGGCGCTGTGGGTTAAACCACAGAGCCTAGGACTTGCCGATCAGAAGGTCGGCGGTTCGAATCCCCGTGAAGGGGTGAGCTCTTGTTGCTCAGTCCCTGCTCCTGCCAACCTAGCAGTTCGAAAGCACACCAGGCCAAGTAGATAAATAGGTACCGCTCCGGCGGGAAGGTAAACAGCATTTCCGTGCGCTGCTCTGGTTCGCCAGAAGCGGCTTAGTCCTGCTGGACACATGACCCGGAAGCTGTACGCCGGCTCCCTCGGCCAGTAAAGCGAGATGAGCACTGCAACCCCAGAGTTGGCCACGACTGGACCTAATGGTCAGGGGTCCCTTTACCTTTACATTTGTCCCACAGAGCCTAGGACTTGCCGATCAGGAGGTCGGAGGTTCGAATCCCCGCAATGACGGGGTGAGTTCCCATTGCTCAGTCCCTGCTCCTGCGGGAAGGTAAACCGCTCCGGCGGAAGGTAAATGGTGTTTCCGTGCGCTGCTCTGGTTCGCCACAAGCGGCTTCGTCCTGCTGGCCACGTGACCCGGAAGCTGTATGCCGGCTCCCTCGGCCAGTAAAGTGAGATGAGCGCCGCAACCCCAGAGTCGGCCACAACTGGATCTAATGATCAGGGGTCCCTTTACCTTTTACCTCCAGGTGAGCGCTTGAGAGCGCTTGAGAGCCTCCTCCAGTTGCACGGACTTCAAGAGGCATGAGGGGAGTGTCGCTGAGTGGGTAGTCCGCTGGCGTTTGCAAGCGCCGGAGGTTGCACGTTGCATCCTCCTCCCTGGTTAAGAATGTGATTTTTTTTGTGAGGGGGAGAACCCTCTCTCTGTCTGAGACGCTGGAGAACAGCTGCCGGTCAGAACAGGCAGTATTGGGGCAGAATTGCACATGGGCATCAGAGGATACTGTGGATCAGTCCACTCAGATACCCCCATGGCAAACCCGCAATCTGGACCCCAGCATGTATCCCCTCTCCCTCCTTTGTGTCCAGAAACTGGCTTCAGGAGCACTGCTGCCTCTAACCGTAGAAGCCGACTATAGCCATCATGCCTAGTGGTCACCGAAAGCCAGGCTCCCCTCCCCTGTGAATTTCCCTCGCCCTTTTTTAAAGCCATCCAAGTCGAGGACCATTCCAGCCTCCTGTGACGGGGAGTTCCATAGTTTAACTACGAGTTGCGCAAATCGTTAAGAGTTGGAAGGGGTCGCCTTCGAGTCCCCGGCAAAGAAGGGATTTCTTTTATGGAAAGATGTTAGGCCAGGCACATATAATGTTTTTGCCCGCAGTTAACCGGAAGCTGTACGCCAGCTCCCTCGGCCAGTAAAGCGAGATGAGCGCCGCAACCCCAGAGTCGGCCATGACTGGACCTAATGGTCAGGGGTCCCTGTACCTTTACCTTTTAACCCTCAGCCGAAGTATTTCGTAGATCTCTCTCTCTCTCTTTCTTTCTTTCTTTCTTTCTTTCTTTCTTTCTTTCTTTCTTTCTTTCTTTCTTTCTTCCGCCCTCTTTCTTCCGCCCTCTTTCTTCCGCCCTCTTTCTTTCTTCCGCTCTTTCTTTCTTTCAACCCCCTCTTTTTCCTCTCTCTCTCTCTCTCTTTCTCCTTCCTTCCTTCCTTCCTTCCTTCTTTCCTTTCTCCCCCTCTCTTTCTTCCTCTTTCTTTCTTCCCCCCTCTTTCTTTCTTTTTTTTCTTTCTTTTGTCCTTCCTTCCTTCTCTCCCTCTCTCCCTCTCCCTCTCTTTCTTCCTCTTTCTTTCTTTCTTTCTTTCTTTCTTTCTTTCTTTCCTTCCTTCCTTCCTTCCTTCCTTCCTTCCTTCCTTCCTTCCTTCGTTTCTCCCCCCTCTCTTTCTTCCTCTTTCTTTCTTCCCCTTTCTTTCTTTCTTTCTTTCTTTCTTTCTTTCTTTCTTTTGTCCTTCCTTCCTTCCTTCCTTCCTTCCTTCCTTCCTTCCTTCCCCCTTTCTCTCCCCCTCTCCCTCTCTTTCTTTCTTTCTTTCTTTCTTTCTTTCTTTCTTTCTTTCTTTCTTTCTTTCTTTCTTGTCCTTCCTTCCTTCCTTCCTTCTCTCCCTCTCTCCCTCTCCCTCTCTTTCTTCCTCTTTCCTTCTTTCTTTCTTTCTTTCTTCCTTCCTTCCTTCCTCCCCCCTCTCTTTCTCCCTCTTTCTTTCTTCCCCCTCTTTCTTTATTTCTTTTGTCCTTCCTTCCTTCCTTCCTTCCTTCCTTCCTTCCTTCCTTCCTTTCTCTCTCTCTCTCTCTCTCCCTCCCTCTCTCCCTCCCTCCCTGCCTCTTTCTTTCTTTCTTTCTTTCTTTCTTTCTTTCTTTCTTTCTCTCTCCCTCCCTCCCTCTCTCTCTTTATCTCCCTCTCTCCCCCCCCTCTGTCTCCCCCCCTTCCTCTTCCTCTCCCTTTCAGCAACATTCGCCACTTCCTTTATTCAGCCACCTTGACCTAATTTCACCACAAATTATTCCCCCACACTTCTTCCAAAACTTCTTGGAATGCTTTATCTGCCTGCTGGCAGTTGAGTTATTTATTTCTTTAAAGAGAGCCCGTTTTTTCAGCCGAAAGAGCTGATCCGCTTATCGAAATACCTCCATGCTTCTGAGTGGCAGATTTAAAGGCGTCATTATCGCCTTAGACCCCCACCTGAGGTAAGCCAATTATTACAGACCCTATATACCCTGCGGAAAATAAATTAAATTAAATAAATCGGGGCTAGTAAAAAAAGCTCGTTTTTAAAAGCAAGCATAAACAGCTCCCTTCCTCAATTGGAAGTAAAGGGGGCACTTTAAATAAAAAAATGGCTTGCATTGATTTTGGGGAGGGGGCAAATAGTGTGTTACTATCACCCTGCAAGTTACGCGTGATAGTGCTTTGTTTCCCAGCAGCAAATCCCAAACTCAGCGTCATTTAGGGAAATAAAAAGGACCGATTTTATAGAATGGTAGAGTTGCAAGGGACCCCTAGAGTCATCTAGTCTGACCCCCCATGATGAAGGCATCGTTACGGCCGCCGTACAAATCTATGCTTAAGGTTGAATGCTTACAAGACAGAAGGACTGTTTTTCGGGGACAGGGGGTGGGCAGGTGTGGGGGACTCCCTGGTCCTGAATGGGGTCACTGTGCCCCCGAAGGACCAGGTGTGCAGCCCGGGGGTCATTCTGGACTCACAGCTGTCCATGGAGGCGCAGGTCAGTTCTGTGTCCAGGGCAGCTCCATCTGGTACGCAGGATGAGACCCTCCCTGCCCGCGGACTGTCTGGCCAGAGTGGTGCATGCTCTAGTTATCTCCCGCTTGGACTCCTGCAATGCGCTCTCCGTGGGGCTGCCTTTGAAGGTGACCCGGAAACCTTAACTAATCCAGAATGCGGCAGCCAGACTGGGGACTGGGAGCGGCCGCCGAGACCACATAACACCGGTCCTGAAAGACCTACGTTGGCTCCCAGGACGTTTCCAAGCACAATTCAAAGTATTGGTCTGACCTTGAAAGCCCTAAATGGCCCAGTAGACCTGAAGGAGCGTCTCCACCCCCATCGTCCGGCCTGAACACCTGGGTCCATCTCCTGAGGGCCTTCTGGGGGTTCCCTCCCTGAGAGAAGCGAGGTGACAGGGAACCAGGCAGAGGGCCTTTTCAGTGGTGGCACCCGTCCTGTGGAACACCCTCCCATCAGTTGTCAAGGAAATAAACAACTATCTGACTTTTAGAAGACATCTGAAGGCAGCCCTGTTCAGGGAAGATTTTTAGTGTTTGATGTTCTGTTGTGCTTTTAATATCTAGAATGAATTGATTTTAGAATGTGTCTCAATTAATGGATTGTGATTTTATGTAAACTGTGTTACTTTTACTGTTGTTAGCCGCTCTGAGCCCTGCTTCGGCTGGGGCAGGCAGGATATAAATATATTATTATTATTATTATTATTATTATTATTATTATTATTATTCTGCTGGGAGCCAGCCAGATGGGCTGGGTATAAATAATAAGTTGTGGTGGTGGTGGTTGTTAATGCAATTGTAGAAATCTATGGTGCATTTGGGTTCTGGTCACCTCTCCTCAAAGCGGGCATTGGAAAAAGTTCAGGAAAGGTGACTTGGATGATCGAGGGGAGGTTTGGGACTATTTAGTTTTAAAGTAAAGGGGCGTGAGGAGCAACATGATTGTTGTTGTTTAGTTGTTTAGTCGTGTCCGCCTCTTCGTGACCCCCTGGACCAGAGCACGCCAGGCCCTCTTGTCTTCCACTGCCTCCCGCAGTTTGGTCAAACTCATGCTGGTCGCTTCGAGAACACTGTCCCACCACCTCGTCCTCTGTCGTCCCCTTCTCCTTGCGCCCTCCATCTTTCCCAACATCAGGGTCTTTTCCAGGGAGTCTTCTCTTCTCCTGAGGTGGCCAAAGTATTGGAGCCTCAGCTTCAGGATCTGTCCTTCCAGTGAGCACTCAGGGCTCATTTCCTTCAGAATGGAGAGGTTGGATCTTCTTAGAATCATAGAGTTGGAAGAGACCACAAGGGCCATCGAGTCCAACCCCCTGCCAAGCAGGAAACACCATCAGAGCACTCCTGACATGTCGTTGTCAAGCCTCTGCTTAAAGACCTCCAAAGAAGGAGACTCCACCACACTCCTTGGCAGCAAATTCCACTGTCGAACAGCTCTTACTGTCAGGAAGTTCTTCCTAATGTTGAGGTGGAATCTTCTTTCTTGTAGTTTGGATCCATTGCTCCGTGTCCGCTTCTCTGGAGCAGCAGAAAACAACCTTTCTCCCTCCTCTATGTGACATCCTTTTATATATATTTGAACATGGCTATCATATCATCCCTTCACCTCCTCTTCTCCAGGCTAAACATGCCCAGCTCCCTTAGCCGTTCCTCATAAGGCATCGTTTCCAGGCCTTGGACCATTTTGGTTGCCCTCCTCTGGACACGTTCCAGTTTGTCAGTGTCCTTCTTGAACTTCTTGCAGTCCATGGGACTCTCAAGAGTCTCCGCCAGCACCAGAATTCAAAAGCATCCATTCTTCGGCGATCAGCCTTCTTTATGGTAGCAACATGATAGAAGTCTATAAAATTCTGCCTGGCGTTTAGTTATTAGAGTTTGGCTGAGAAAGGAGCAGCAAGCGAAGGATTTCCCTCTTTGCCCGCCTCACCTGGTAGCGGCTATTCCCCAGTGCCCAGCGCTTCAACTTCCATAAATACACAACTCTTATTATTGAGGGGAAGTGCGTGGAACAGGTCTCGGTGTTTCGATTTCTGGGAATGGAGTTGAGAGATGACCTAAGCTGGGGAGAAAACACCAAAGACCTGATGAAGAGAGCACAGCAGAAGTTATATTTTCTGAGAATCCTCCGGAAAAACAATCTCTCAAAGGACCTGTTGATGGCATTTTACCATTGTACTACGGAGAGCGTATTAACTTATGGTCTGTGTGTGTGGTTTGGGAGCTGCACAGCCAGGGGAAAAACAATGCTGTCCAGGGTTGTAAAGACTGCGGAGAGAATAATTGGCCACCTTGGATCAAATCTACGCTTCCAGGTGCCATAAGAAAGCGGCAGAGATAGCGCAGGACCGTGCGCACCCCGGAAATGATCTCTTTCGGCTTCTGCCTTCTGGAAGAAGGTATAGGGTTATAAAGGCCAGGACTAGCCGCCTGAAAAACAGTTTCTATCCAAATGCAATTTTGGTTTAAAACACTGTGTAAGGTAGTCTCTAGGGATGCGGGTGGCGCTGTGGGTTAAACCACAGAGCCTAGGACTTGCCGATCAGAAGGTCGGCGGTTCGAATCCCCGCAATGACGGGGTGAGCTCCCGTTGCTCGGTCCCTGCTCCTGCCAACCTAGCAGTTCAAAAGCACATCAAAGTGCAAGTAGATAAATAGGTACCGCTCCGACGGGAAGGTAAACGGCGTTTCCGTGCGCTGCTCTCGTTCGCCAGAAGCGGCTTAGTCCTGCTGGCCACATGACCCGGAAGCTGTACGCTGGCTCCCTCGGCCAGTAAAGCGAGATGAGCGCCGCAACCCCAGAGTCAGCCATGACTGGACCTAATGGTCAGAGGTCCCGTTACCTTTAAGGTAGTCTCTATGGGAGTATATTGTATTTAAAAATGGGGTATCAGAGTTTTTGGGGGGCTAACCAGGCTGGGATAGCAGGCTTGTTGGTTTCTGAATGTCTGATGTAGATTTTCATTTTCGTTGTTCTATATGGGACAATGACAATAAAGATTATCGTATTGTACAGTGGTACCTCGGGTTACATATGCTTCAGGTTACATACGCCTCAGGTTACAGACTCCGCTAACCCAGAAATAGTACCTCAGGTTAAGAACTTTGCTTCAGGATGAGAACAGAAATCGTGCTCCAGCAGTGCGGCGGCAGCAGGAGGCCCCATTAGCTAAAGTGGTGCTTCTGGTTAAGTACAGTTTCAGGTTAAATACAGACCTCCGGAACGAATTAAATACTTAACCAGAGGTACCACTGTATCGTATCTGAGCTGCGGTGTGCCCTGGAGGGATCCTGTCTATCTCTTTGCAGGAGAAAAAGGCTGATTGCTGGCTTCTAGCCCCTGTTTGGCTCATGCTTCTGTGAGGTCACGGAATGTCCCCAAGCATTCCAAGTTGGCCGGGAAGGCAGGGGAGGAGAAAGGGAGCCGTCGGGATGTCAGCGGCTCGCTTGCCACGAGGAGCGTGGAGTTGTTAGTTCGGCTGGGACGAAACTCTCGTGAACAGGGGTCCCAGGGGTGAGAGCAACTTGGTGGGGGAAATCTTGAGCTCGAGGGGCAACACGATTCCTTCATTTTCACGGGGTCAGCCTAGATGACCCTTAGGGTCCCTTTCAATGATACAGTTCTGCAATTCTATGCCAGAAGGGAAGGGTTGTGGAAGTAAGGGGCAGGGTGGTTGTTTTTATTTTGATTATATATTTTGTGGTTTTGTATTTTGGCTTTGTTCTGCGAACCGCCCTGAGACCTCTGGGTATAGGATGGTATATAAATTCTAATTCTAATAATAATTAATAAATAATGGGCGATGGATTAATGAAAGGGGGTATGTGGGTGGTGTTTGTTTTTAAATTTAATCTTCATTAAACATCAATCAACATCAATTTACACATAGCTCATCATTTTAACTTAGACAATACTTATAATACAAACTACATTACAAAACCATGGACACAAACTTCCATTTCTTCTCATTGTACTAATTTACATTTTGCTAATCTGTACACAGTTCATTATTCTTATTATTTTTTCCCATTTCTTATCAAGAACATTCTGCTATAGACTTTCTTTGTATTTCAAGATTCATTCTAAGTCTGCCCGGAATTGACCGTTGTCACAATGGTTTTTAAGGTATTCTTCAAACATTGTCCAGTCTTTATTAACTTTCTGTACTGAGTTTCCTCTTAATCTCCCTGTCATCCTTGCGAGTTGTAAATATTCTATCATTTTTGCTTGCCAGTCGGTTTTATGTTATCACTTTTCCAGTGATTTGCTATTAAAATCCTAGCCGCTGTGGTTACGTTCATGAAAAGAGGTCTACGGTTTCTCTTGATTTCCATGGACATACCGTATTTTTTGCTCTCTAAGACTGACTTTTTCCCTCCTAAAAAGTAAGGGGAAATGTGTGTGCGTTTTATGGAGCGAATGCAGGCTGCGCAGCTATCCCAGAAGCCAGAACAGCAAGAGGGATTGCTGCTTTCGCTGCGCAGCGATCCCTCTTGTTGTTCTGGCTTCTGAGATTCAGAATATTTTTTTTTCTTGTTTTCCTCCTCCAAAAACTAGGTGCGTCTTGTGGTCTGGTGCGTCTTATAGAGCGAAAAATACGGCAATTCCTAATAGGAAGGCCTCAGGTTTTTTGGGGAGAAGAGAATTTAAATATATTTTAAAATTTCATTATATATGCTATCCCAAAATTCTCTTACGCTTCCACCACATGTGCATAAATGTAGCGAGTGTTAGTTGGCAATGGAGAGTTGAAGGAAAGGGCAGAGCAGGTGAGGAAACTGAAAATCATAGAATTATAGAGTTGCAAGGGACCCTCAAAGGGTCGCAGGTGGCGCTGTGGGTTAAACCACAGAGCCTAGGACTTGCCGATCAGAAGGTCGGCGGTTCGAATCCCCGCGACAGGGTGAGCTCCCGTTGCTCGGTCCCTGCTCCTGCCAACCTAGCAGTTCAAAATCACGTCAAAGTGCAAGTAGATCAATAGGTACCGCTCTGACGGGAAGGTAAACGGCGTTTCCGTGCGCTGCTCTGGTTCGCCAGAAGCGGCTTAGTCCTACTGGCCACATGACCCGGAAGCTGTACGCCGGCTCCCTCGGCCAGTAAAGTGAGATGAGCGCCACAACCCCAGAGTCGTCCACGACTGGACCTAATGGTCATGGGCCCCTTTACCTTTACTTTTTAAGGGACCCTCAAGGGGTATCTAAGTCCAAGCCCCTCCAATACGTAAAAGGGGCTTTTTAAGAGAGAGAAAACAGAAGCTGAATCAGACATTGATTTGACATAAAGGGCTAATTCTTTGGCTGCCTGCTCTCTTTCTGTTTGTGTATATCCCTGAAGTTGTTTTATAACGTTTTCCGTCTTTCCCTAGGTTGCAGACATGGAGGAAATGATAATCTGGGAACAGTATACAGTAACACTAAACAGGGTGAGTGATTTGATAAATAAGCAGAATAACAAGAACAATCTTTATTACGGTCCAGAGACCCAACAAATCGTTACAAAGCAATACACAATTCATACAGCCTACCTCCAGGTTAAAGAAGCATTTTGTTCAGAATAATAGGGATCATTGGTTCTTGCAACCATCGATAAAAACTTTGCCACTGCTAATGTTCTAGCGTTTGTCCGGTCTTCCAATAGGAACCTGACATAGCGAGCCTCTGATTTTCCCGGGAAAGGTACCAGCAAGGGGAATATCAGTTCAGCCCTGGCTTGCTCATATTTTGCACATTGCAACAAAATATGTTTTATGGAATCCATGTCTTGAGCACATGAGCAAAGTCAGTCCTGGTAAGGAACTCCTCTCAACACTGCAGAAGTAAAGACGTTTAGTCTGGCTTTGGCGAAAAGCCTTCGGTAGTTTGGTACTGTCAGGTTTTTAATGTAAGGTGTTAACTTAAAGACAGGCTCATATTGTACTCCTACTGCCAGCAGACTGCAGACTGCGTGTGATCGAGAGCGCAAGTCACTGTGTGCATTAGCCCATAATCTTTGCTTTAACGTCTTTAGGGCGCCTTCATAACCCAGGTAGTACAGTTGGGGGGGGGGGGAGAGAGAGACCAATAAGCAGAATAAGCCGAAGAAATAAGCGGATGGTTTTCTGATTTGTGTGTGTGTGTGTTTTGGCTTTAAAAATATATATATTAATGTTTGTAAGGAGAAGGAAAAGACAGAATATCGAAAACATGTTCAAATTCCGTTTTGGGGTCCCAATACGGCCCACCGGTCGGTTTAATCCGGCCCCTGTGGCAGATCATCTCCTGGGGTAAAATCCTAAAAAAAAAACCTCCACAACTCCAACCCTAAAAAAAGCTCAGTTAGCTTGGTGCCCTCACGGCCCCTCACTTCATCAAATCTGGCCCTCCTAGAAAAAAGTTTGGACACCACAGAAATGAACATCAAATATCAAGCATTTTTAAAACATAGATCATCGGCAACGATCTGCTCTGCTCATTAGGCATGACTCTCCTGTGCAGATCCTGTTTTTGCTAATAAACTCCAGCTTGCACAGTGGGATTTACGGCCGGCTCACTCCTGAAATTAGGTGGGCCACATGCAGAAGTGGCCCTTTGTCCTGAAAAGGTTCCTTGCCCTTGGTTTAGCATGGCCCCAAACCTGGTGAGCTTTCCCTTTCCCTCCCCTGGCGTATCTACAAAGAAGTTTGCGGAAGCTTCTTCACCCCTTTTTTGCTCAACCAGCAGTCCAACAAACCGTGGTTTGATCTTAAGTCCAGTTTTCTGGAAGCGAGCGAACTGGAAACCATGGTTGGTGAACCCAGAAACCATGGTTTGCTCTTAAATCCAGTGTTTTGGAAGCGAACGAAGAGGAAACCATGGTTACTGAGCCCAGAAACCATGGTTTGATCTGAAGTCCGGTTTTCTGGAAGCAAGCGAACTTGAAACCATGGTTAGGGAACCCACAAACCATGGTTTGATCTTAAGTCCAGTTTGCTGGAAGCGAGTGAAGAGGAAACCATGGTTGGGGAATCCACAAACCATGGCTTGATCTGAAGTCCAGTTTTATGGAAGCGAGCGAACTGGAAACCATGGTTGGTGAACCCAGAAACCATGGTTTGATCTTAAGTCCAGTTTGTTTGAAGCGAGTGGAAACCATGGTTGGGGAACCCAGAAACCATGGCTTGATCTTAAGTCCATTTTTCTGGAAGCAAACAAACTGGAATCAAATTAAATTGGAGCGCAGAAGGGAACTGACATCTGCTTTGGGCCTCTTTCCATGCAGGATCCCCGGAGGGGCTTCGGCATTGCCATATCGGGAGGCCGGGATCGCCCCAGCGGAGTCGACGGAGACACATCCATCATCATCTCCGACGTGGTGCCCGGGGGTCCTGCTGATGGCCGGCTCCAGTGAGTAACCTTAAACCAGGCAGCTTTAGCAGGCTGCCAGGAAACCATGGTTTGATCTGAAGTCCGGTTTGCTAGAAGCGAGCAAACTGGAAACCGTGGCTTGGCAAACCCAGAAACCATGGTTTGATCTTAAGTCCAGTTTGCTGGAAATGAGGAAACTGGAAACCGTGGCTTGGCGAACTCACAAACCATGGTTTGATCTTAAGTCCAGTTTTCTGGAAGCGAGCAAACTGGAAACTCTGGTTGGTGAACTCAAAAACCATGGTTTGATCTTAAGTCCAGTTTGCCGGAAGCGAGCAAACCGGAAACTGTGGTTGGCGAACCCAAAAACCATGGTTTGATCTTAAGTCCAGTTTGCTGGAAATGAGGAAACTGGAAACCGTGGCTTGGCGAACCCACATGGCAGCCAGGAAAGAGGGAAATGAGCTTTCTATGGAATCCTCGCAAGGTTTCTTTTAATGGTTTGGGAGAGTCAGAATCTTTTTGTTTGCTGATCACTCTTGGCCCATCTCACAAGGCTTTCGCCTTTTTTCAGGACCCGGGACAAGATAGCCATGGTGAATGGAATCTCCATGGAGAATGTGTCGTCTTCCTTTGCTATCCACACCCTGAAAGGCTGCGGGAAAGCTGCCAATGTTGTGAGTAAAAGCAAGCGGCGACTCCTTGATGGTGACCCTCGGCCAATTGCTCCGGAAGAGGCATGCCTTTAAATTGAGCAATAGCTCAGTGGTTAATAGCATGGGACTCTTAATCTCGGGGCTGTGGGTTTGAGTCCTGCATGGGGCAAAAAGAGTCCTGCTGTTTCATGGGGTTGGCGCCTACCGACGCTACGATTCCCGGATTTCGATCGCCTCCCTGCAGATTTTGGGGCGGCTCATTTCTCGGTGAGAGAACGGCAGCTCTAAGTGAGCTGATAACTATCGTTGAATTTGTTGGAAGGGAGCCCCAGGGTTCATCGAGTCCAACCCCCCCTGCGATGCAGGAATCAGCTAAAGTAGGAGTTCAGACATCGGCCTTTCTCCGGAGGTGAAGTCAAACTGTTGGAAGGTTGCAGCGCCTGTTGTGGTTGTATAGAACTATTATTATTATTACAGTGGTACCTCTGGTTACATACGCTTCAGGTTACACACTCCGCTAACCCAGTAAAAGTGTTTCAAGTTAAGAACTTTGCTTCAGGATGAGAACAGAAATCGTGCTCCCGTGTCGCAGCAGCAGCAGGAGGCCCCATTAGATTCGAACCGCCGACTTTCTGATCGGCAAGTCCTAGGCTCTGTGGTTTAACCCACAGCACCACCCACATCCCTTGTATACAAGTTACATCATTGTAATGATAATAGATTGTTATCAATCCAGGAGTCAGAAAGCCTATGCTCTTGAGAGTGGGGCCCTAAGCTATAGCTTATTTAGCTTACAGTGGTACCTCGGGTTACATACGCTTCAGGTTACAGACTCCACTAAGCCAGAAATAGTGCTTCAGGTTAATAACTTTGCTTCAGGATGAGAACAGAAATCGTGCTCCGGCGGTGCAGCGGCAGTGGGAGACCCCATTAGCTAAAGTGGCGCTTTAGGTTAAGAACAGTTTCAGGTTAAGAACGGACCTCCAGAACGAATTAAGTTCTTAACCCGAGGTACCACTGTATACGTAAAACTGGCACTGCGTCCAACTCCACAGATCGATGACTAGGAAAAACTTTCCGGCACAAAGAGCCTTTTGGCTCCTTCAGGAGATAGCGGGCTCTCCTTCTCCAGAGGTTTTTAAACAGAGGTTGGGCGGCCATTTGTCAGGGGCCCGTCCTGGGTGCAACCCTTGACGCAGACGTCGTAGGTTACCGTATTTTTCTCTCTACAAGACGCACCAGACCACAAGACGCACCTAGTTTTTGGAGGAGGAAAACAAGAAAGAACATATTCTGAATCTCAGAAGCCAGAACAGCAAGAGGGATCGCTGCGCAGTGAAAGCAGCAATCCCTCTTGCTGTTCTGGCTTCTGGGATAGCTGCGCAGCCTGCATTCGCTCCATAAGACGCACACACATTTCCCCTTACTTTTTAGGAGGGAAAAAGGGAGTCTTATAAAGCAAAAAATACGGTATATATGATATTGGCAGCTCAAATGCGGGATTGCAATTCGATAGAAAACAGTCCAAGGTCTGAGACTGGGTGCTTGACAACATGCACTCTGGAATAGAGTTGTAACAGAAAAAACCACAGGTAATTTGAGATTTTGACTGCGACTAGACCTTCCAGGCATCTTATATGATTTGGCATTCTTTTATTATAAATATACAACAGAACCACAATCCGCAATCCCTCTTGCTGTTCTGGCTTCTGGGATAGCTGCGCAGCCTGTATTCGCTCCATAAGACGCACACACATTTCCCCTTACTTTTTAGGAGGGAAAAAGGGAGTCTTATAGAGCAAAAAATACGGTAGCCTACATTGTGAAGAGACACAAAAATAGTGTGTGGTTGGGGGAATCTGCTAACTCAGAATTTGTTCAGAATGTGTCGAGAACGTTATATGGCCTTGAATCTGCGATAGGAGTGGAAACTCTGTTCCATCGGATAATAACGCAGGCCTGCTTTTTCCCAAAGCCTCCGTTTCTGCGCATTCATGCAGCTAAATACCGTATTTTTTGCTCCGGGGGTCCGTTCTTTACCTGAAACTGTTCTTAACCTGAAGCACCACTTTAGCTAATGGGGCCTCCCGCTGCCGCCGGAGCACGATTTCTGTTCTCATCCTGAAGCAAAGTTCTTAACCTGAAGCACTATTTCTGGGTTAGCAGAGTCTGTAACCTAAATCGTCTGTAACCTGAAGCATCTGTAACCCGAGGTACCACTGTACTATAAAATAAATAAGACAGAATTGTAGATGATAAAAATTAAAATTAAATACTTTTCATACCTGCACTGATGATAGTCGATGTTTGGATAGGGTGCTTTTTTTCATTTCCCCAGTCACACAATCCAGCCATCAGTAGCAGAACTGAGTTCCACACGGTCACAAAAACAAATAAACCGAAAAAGCCTCAAAAACAAAAACGCAAAATAAAGAGCAAAAACAAAAGCGCCAAACTTAATCTGTTCCGGATGACTTCTGAAATGTTTGGAAACCGAGGTGCGGCTTCTGATTGGCGCAGGCGCCCCGGAAACAACAGCCGACAGCCGTGTCAGGCGTTCAGCTTCTGAAAAACGTTCGGAAACCGGAACACTTACTTCCGGGTTTTCGGCGGTTGGGAAATGAGGCATTTGAGAACCAAGGTGTTTGAGAACCAAGGCATTTTGTAACCAAGGTGTTTGAGAACCAAGGCATTTGGTAACCAAGGCGTTTGGTAAACAAGGCGTTTGGTAACCAAGGCGTTTGGTAACCAAGGCGTTTCGTAACCAAGGCATTTGGTAACCAAGGCATTTGAGAACCAAGGCATTTGGTAACCAATGCATTTGAGAACCAAGGCATTTGGTAACCAAGGCATATTAGAACCAAGGCATTTGGTAACCAAGGCATTTGGTAACCAAGGCATTTGAGAACCAAGGCGT
Source organism: Podarcis gaigeae (assembly GCF_964106915.1). Lineage (NCBI taxonomy): Eukaryota > Metazoa > Chordata > Lepidosauria > Squamata > Lacertidae > Podarcis > Podarcis gaigeae. The sequence continues at coordinate 3,269,418 of NC_139696.1, read as the reverse complement.
TTGAGAACCAAGGCCCCATTGTATTCCGTTTTCTCCTCTCGCAGACAGTCAAGCGCCCTCGGAAAGTGCACCTCCCGGTAGCCAAGCCCAGCCCGCCCAAAAGCCTTCCGCTCTCCAGCCCCGCTTTGCGCGACGGCGACTCCGACGAGGACGCCGGCTACCGGGTGCCTTCTGCGCGGGGCGGGTTGGTGGCTGGCGGCCGGCGCCAGGCTGAGGCGGAACACAACCGCGGCTACGACGGCGACTCGTCCAGCGAGAGGAGCTCCGGGCGCTACCGGGACGAGGAAGATGCCCCCCGCAGGCACCCGGTCAGAAGCAGGAGGCGGAGCCAAGACGGCGGGCACCGGAGGCGGAGCCAAGACAGTGGGTCAGACCGACAGCGCTTCACCAATGGGTACAGCCACAGGGGCAGTGCCAGTGGCCTGGCCCTGGTGTCTGGGTTCAAGAGGCTTCCACAGCAGGACGTGCCGATGAAACCGGTCCGCTCCGTTCTGGTAAAGAGCAAGGAGAGTGAAGGTGAGAGGGATTTCCACCCCAATTTCCCCCTCCTCTTTTTTCCTTTTACGTAGAGATTCCTCGCCTTTTTAATATGACTTTTTATTAATTTTTCTGTTTTACAATTTCAGATAAGCATTTTGCATCCTTAAGAGATATATATATGTATGCATGTGTGTGTGTGTGTGTGTGTGTGTGTATGTGTGTGTATATGTGCCTCGTAAGACGAAATTAATCCATTCCGTGAGGCTCTTTGTATAGCGGTTTTTTCGTCTTGCGAAGCAAGCCCATTGACAGCTTAGCAGATTAGCGCTATTAGCGGTTTAGCGGCTTTTAGCGGATCAGCTGTTAAGCGTCTTAGCGGCTTAGGAAAAGGGGGGGGGGAACCCGCAGGAACTCGCAACACATTTCGTCTTGCGAAGCAACCCCATAGGGAAATTCGTTTTGCGAAGCGCCTCCAAAACGGAAAACCCTTTTGTCTAGCGGGTTTTCCGTCTTGCGAGACGTTCGTCTTGCAGGGCACCACTGTATATATGTATATTCTTTTTTTTTAAAAAAAATGTATTTTTCAAGTTTAACATTACACTAATTTTATACATTTCACTAGTTTTACAGCCATCTTGACATTTCGAAACTTGACTTCCTTCCCCCTCTTTCTGCGGTTCCTTAAATTTATTTCTAATATCTTGTGCATACCCAAATTTGCTCATTTGTTCATCTTCTTTAACTATATAGTGGTACCTCGGACGTACCACTTCCAAAACGTTTGGAAACCAAAGCGCGGCTTCTGATTGGCTGCAGGAAGCTCCCATCTTCCTGGTTCCTTATTCCTACTTGTCAATTCTACATATTCCATTGATTTATCTGCCTTTCTTTTTTTTAATAATATTTATTACTTTTAAAAGGAAAGAAGACAGAAGATAAAAGAAAAAAGAAAAAAAAGACAATACAATATATAAACAATACAAAACACAACCTAAACCCATTAAACTAAACACATTAAACTAAACTAAACAAAACCCACTCCCTAACCCTAACCCTAAACAAAGCAAAACAAAAACAGTTAAAAAAAATACATCCCTCCTTTTCGATACTCTTTCTTTCATTACTCTGCCTTTCTTCCCTCCCTCCTTCGAAAGCGCTTGAAGAACTCTTGCAGAATCTGCCGTTCATTTCACCCAAATGTCTCCGTTTTTTTCCTCTCCTCTCTCCCCCCAAAACCCAACAAAAATGCAGAGTTTGGCTTGAAGTTGGGGAGCCAGATCTTTATTAAACACATTACGGACACAGGATTGGCGGCTAAGGACAGTTCGTTGCAGGAGGGAGACCTCATACTGAAGGTGAGTTGGGTGGGAGAGGGAGGGTCTTCGTTAAAATCTCGGAGGAATTACACCTGCAATTTGTGGGAATGTTCAGGGTGGCAGGAGAGGATATATTGTTTATTAATATCCTTCCTTTTAAATATCTGCTTTATCTTTGTTTATTCAGTTTGCATACCACATAAAAAATGGGTAATACACCCTTCCAGTATAATCGGTCCTAGGCTCTGTCTGTACAGTGTTTCTAAAACCGTATCAGTCCCAGAATCAGTGCCGGATTTACGTATAAATTAAACAAGCTCTAGTTTAGAGCCCCGATCTCTTGGGGCTGCCCCCCAAAAAATTTACAGTGGTGCCTCGCAAGACAAAATTAATCCGTTCCACAAGTCTCTTCGTCTAGCGGTTTTTTGTCTTGCGAAGCACTGCTATTAGCGGCTTAGCGGCTATTAACGGCTTAGCAGCTTAGCGGCTATTAGCGGCTTTAAGAAAAAGGAAAAAAACTCAAGAACTCGCAAGCCCATAGGGAAATTCGTCTTGCGGAATGACTCAAAAGACGGAAAACTCTTTCGTCTAGCGAGGCATTCGTCTTGCGAGGCACCACTGTAAAGGGAAAAAACTCTGAATGTGCATTTCCAAAATATAAGATAAAAAAGAAATAAAATAAAACCTATATGCAGCAACAGGATTTTGTGTTGTGTAGGCTCCTACGATGTAAGTCATGGGTAGGCAACCTAAGGCCCGGGGGCCGAACATTTCCCTAGTGGAAATGTTTTAAGAGATTAAGTTCAAATAGATATATTAGTTTTAATGAGAAATAAGATTAAATAAAGTAAAAAAGGATTGTTAATTGGTGAAAGAAGAGAATGTAAAATTACAGTACATTAAGATAAATTATTAGGACAAAAACAAAGAGGGAAAGGATTTGCTGAAATATCTAACTGAATTAGAATACAAAAAAGGGAGGTGGGAGGAGGTCAAGGAAACAAGCAAATGAAAGATAAATTATGTGAAGGTTTGATGTGTTTTTGCTTTTGCTTTTGCTTTTTTTAAAATTGTTTGTATTTTTTTCGTTCTATTTTTTTATTTTACTCTTTTTTATTGTGATACATTGTTTTGCTTTTTGTTTAATTTGGTGTTTTTCTTTTTCATGTGTAACCTTTAAAACCTCAATAAATATTATTATTTTTTTAAAATAAATAAATAAATCAATCTCTGGGTTCAAGAGAATCTCTTCTCTTTCCAGATCAATGGGGTGTCGAGTGAGAATCTGTCCCTGGAGGAGACACGGCGGCTGATCGAGCTCTCGGAGGGGAGGTTGACTCTGGTGGTCCTTCGGGATAACAGCCAATTTCTCGTGAACATTCCCCAAGTGAGAGACAGCGAGAGCGAAAGCTCCCATTTGGATGGTGAGTGAGGGGCAGGGATCTCTTCGCCCTTGTTTAGCGCTTGCAGAAGTGACGCACCGCCAAATTATTTCTCTTTGTTTTCTTTCCCCAAAGACATCTCTGACCTCGGCTCGGACATCTCGCCGCCTCCAACTGCCCCAGCAAGCGGGCCAGACTCAACGGGATCTCCAAAATGGAATCCGGCCCCGTAAGCTTCTCTCTGAGATGCCTGGATGGGGGGGGGGGTCCTCGTTTCCTTTGGCCACCCTGCCCCCCCACGTCTCTCTCTCATTCTCTCTCTCTCTCCCTCTCTCTCCCTTTTTCTTTCTTTCTTTCTTTCTTTCTTTCTTTCTTTCTTTCTTTCTTTCTTTCTTTCTTTCTCTCTCTCTCTCTCTCTCTCTCTCTCTCTCTCTCTTTCTATCTCTCTCTCTCTCCTTCCTTCCATCTCTTTCTTTCTTTCTTTCTTTCTTTCTTTCTCTCTTTCTCTCGCTCTCTCTTTTGCGCTCTCTCTTTCTCTCTTTCTTTCTTTCTCCCTCTCTTTCTCCCCCCCTCTCTTTCTCTATCTCTCCCTCTCTCTCTCTCTCTCTCTCTCTCCCTCTCTCTCTCTCCTCCATCTCTCTCTCTGTCTTTCTCTCTTTCTTTCTTTCTTTCTTTCTCTTTCTTTCTCTCTTTCTCTCTCTCTCTTTCTCTCCCCCCTCTTTCTATCTCTCCCCCTCTCTCTCTCTCTCCTCCATCTCTCTCTCTCTCTTTCTCTCTCTCTCTCTCTCTTTCTCTCTCTTTCTCTCTCTTTCTCTCTCTCTCAGTCCGGCCCACGGCTGATAAAGGTTGCTGACCCTGGTATAAGGAAGCATTTTTTCTCCTTCTGGATTTATTCTAAGCACGGCCAAATTTTGCTTCTTGAACCTTGCCTTATTAGATAAGTCTTAAAGCCTTCCCACTCCTTTTAGACTACATCAGTTGGTTTATGCCGTAATAATTCAGTCCCTTTTGCAAGATCCAAGTACAGTACTCCCTTCACTTTAATTCCCATGCTTCTCGAGTGCTTTTCAAAAAATCTCCTTGCCTCCCCAAACACAGGACCCTAAGGCGCTCCGAGCAAACGTCACCCGAAAAGTCGATGACGCCCCCACTTCGCGGTGAGTTTCTCTCCAGCCTCTCCATCTCTCTTGTCAAGGTGGCTGGTTTTTGGCTTTGAAGACGGCTGAGAGGTTTCACGGCAGGAACTCAGGCCCGGGGGGGGGGTGGTTCAGGGTTCAGATGTGGCCCCCTAGGCCTCTCAATCCGGCCCCTGGATCCTTCCCCCCTGGCCCTTCCAGGCCAGGTGTTTTTGCCAAGTGCAAAGGTGCCCTTGAATCTTGCATTTTGCGTGCCTAGGCAAAGGGTTTTGGGGAGGCTAGATTGTCTATCCAAACAGTGGGGGGGGGCCTTGTTTGTCTATCCCAGCAGTGGAGAAACCTCCATTTTGGGGGCTCAATTTCCCCCTAACTCCTTTTCTGCCCCTGACACCCTCCATAGAGCAGTTGAAGTCTCTGCCTTATCCATAAATACTCCATAAGCTGCAGACATGAAGGACTGAGTAAAGGTCCCAATCACACCTTCTATTATTTTTAATAATAATAATAATAATAATAATAATAATAATAATAATAATAATTAATTTTATTATTTGTACCCTGCCCATCTGACTCGGTTTCCCCAGCCACAATGGGCAGCTTCCAACAAATATAGAAGCATAATGAAACACCAAACATTAAAAACTTCCCTGTACTTGGCTGCTTTCAGAGATCTTCTGAAAGTCAGATAGTTGTCTATTTCCTTGACATCTGATGGGAGGGCGTTTCACAGGGTGGGCGCCACCACCGAGCAGGCCCTCTGCCTGGTTCCCTGTAACCTCGCTTATCGCAGGGAGAGAACTGCCAGAAGGCCCTCGGGAGATGGACCCCGGTTTCCGGGATGAACGATGGGGGTGGAGACGCTCCTTCAGGGATACTGGGCCGTTTAGGGCTTTCAAAGTCAGCACCAACACTTTGAATTTTGCTCAGAAACGTCCTGGGAGCCAATGTAGGCCTTTCAAGACTGGTGTTATGTGGTCCCGGCGGCCACTCCCAGTCCCCAGTCTGGCTGCCGCATTCTGGATTAGTTGCAGTTTCCGGGTCACCTTCAAAGGCAGCCCCATGTAGAGCGCATGGCAGTAGTCCAAGCAGGAGATAACCAGAACATGCACCACTCTGGCCAGACAGTCTGCAGGCAGGGAGGGCCTCATCCTGCGTACCAGATGGAGCTGCCCTGGACACAGAATTGACCTGTGCCCCCATGGACAGCTGTGAGTCCCATATGCTCCCAGCGGCCGCTCCCAGTCCCCAGTCTGGCTGCTGCATTTTGGATTACCGTATTTTTTGCTCTATAAGACTCCCTTTTTCCCTCCTAAAAAGTAAGGGGAAATGTGTGTGCGTCTTATGGAGCGAATGCAGGCTGCGCAGCTATCCCAGAAGCCAGAACAGCAAGAGGGATTGCTGCTTTCACTGCACAGTGATCCCTCTTGCTGTTCTGGCTTCTGGGATTCAGAATATATTTTTTCTTGTTTTCCTCCTCCCAAAACTAGGTGCGTCTTGTGGTCTGGTGCGTCTTATAGAGCGAAAAATACGGTAGTTGCAGTTTCCGGGTCACCTTCAAAGGTAGCCCCATGTAGAGCGCATTGCAGTAGTCCAAGCGGGAGATAACTAGAGCATGCACCACTCTGGCCAGACAGTCTGCGGACAGGGAGGGTCTCATCCTGCGTACCAGATGGAGCTGCCCTGGACACAGAACTGACCTGCGCCTCCATGGACAGCTGTGAGTCCAAAATGACTCCCAGGCTGCGCATCTGGTCCTTCAGGGGCACAGTGACCCCATTCAGGACCAGGGAGCCCCCCACACCTGCCCGCTCCCTGTCCCCCCATAAGCAGTCCTTCTGTCTTGTTGTTATTCAACCTCAATCCATCCATCACCATCCACCCCCAACCGTTGAAAGAACTACAATACCGCTTTAAACACTCCAGGAATTCTGGGATCTGTAGTTTTTATTCAGGGTGCTGCTAACTGTCAAGAGAACCCTCTCATCCCCTCGCAGAACTACATTTCCCAGCCTAACAACCAGTCCCTCTGTCTCGGGGAACTCTGGGAATTGTAGCGTTGGGGTGGGTCAATTCTCAACAAACTACAACTCCCAAGATCCTTTGGGGCAAGCCGTGACTGTTTAAAAGGGACTGCTTCATCTTTTAAGGGTATGCTGTGGGTTCAGCTTTGATCAGTTTCCCCGTGCTTTGAAATGGGAGCAATAAAAAGAGTTTCTGCTCTGTCCATGGTGCTGAAACCATAGTGCGCCTTCCTAAGTGTTTTAATATTATTATTAAATGCCTTTTTAATGCCAGATTCTTCACTGTGTTTTCATATTTGGCTGGGCCAACGCAGTCAAACGGGTGGGGTACAAACATTAAAATATTATTATTAAAATGTGTGGTGTCAACGGGTTGACTGTGAAATTGTTGTTGAGCTTTTTTGGGGACACCGCCCCCAGAATATACCTATGGGGGCTTATTTTTGCATTTTTTGGAGCATTAAAAAATAATAATTCTTGCCTTGTGTCCTGAGTTTGCCCAGACATTTTTCCGATCGGCAAAAATCTGCCCGGAAGCCATTTTGAAGGCCGGTTACTGGGGAAACCCAGGCGTAAGGCAAACCTACCCTAGTCTAGAAATGGAGGTATACTTGTGGCCAAGGGATGGAAAGATCACGAGGCTCCAAAAATAACAGATTGGCAAATCAAATTACAGGAATTGGTGGAGACGGCTCAACTGACTAGTAAACTCAGAGGAAACTCAAAGCGAAAATTTGCGGGAAAATGGGATGGTTATAGAAGATATGTTCAAAAAGACAATAATAGTTTTGACTCCGTGCTAGCATTCGAGTGATAACGGAACTCAAAGGAGGTGGACGACAATTAAGGATTCATTATGTTTTCAGAATGTATTAGGAAAATTATATAGAAAGTTTTATTGTTTTGTGTACATTCAAATGTAAGATAAAATATATGCAAAGGGACTTGACAGGAAGTCAAAGTTGAAGAAAAGATTTTGGAAGATAAAAAGGGGGGAAATAATTTACTTTCATTATTATCATTTTGTGTGAGTGTGTGGGTATCTGCACATATGTGTGTTGTTGTATGCAATGTTTGGGAGGAAATAAGACTAATATCGATGTACAGTGGTGCCTCGCAAGACAAAAGGAATCCGTTCCACGAGTCTCTTCGTCTAGCGGTTTTTTCGTCTTGCGAAGCAAGCCCATTAGCGGATTAGCGCTATTAGTGGCTTAGCGGCTTTTAGTGGATAAGCGGCTTAGCGGCTTAGAAAAAGGGGGGGAAAGGGAGGGGGAAAGTCAGAAAAACTCGCAAGACATTTTCGTCTTGCGAAGCAAGCCCATAGGGAAATTCGTCTTGCAAAGCACCTCCAAAACGGAAAACCCTTTCGTCTAGCGGGTTTTTCGTCTTGCGAGGCATTCGTCTTGCGGGGCACCACTGTATGTAATTTTTATTTCTTAATTATATTTAGTGCTAGTATGGCTGTGTTGTTTTTTGTCACATAAAATCATTCAATAAAAATTATTTTAAAAAGAAAAGAAATGGAGGTTGTGGTTTTCAGACAGTCTCTGTGTCCTGTCCCCCTCGCCAGAAGTCCAAGGGAGCCCTGAAAATGACTACGATGCCCACGCTGACGCCTTTGCCTCCCAGACTGGCACAAATTATGGGTAAGGAGGTTGACAGATTCCTAGCAGCTCCAGAGTTGGCCGCACGCATCCTGGCCCTGAGAGCGTTTTTCTTTTTCTTTTTTAAATATAATTTTTATTAACAGGCCAATCAAATCACATTAATTCCAAATCACATTAGTTCCAAATTATACAGCCAGATTTTTAAAATTTTGTTGGGGGTGCCCATACTTCAAGCTCCGAAAGGGGTCCAAACATCACTCTTGCTGCTGCTTTAATTAAACAGTTCTATCCAGATAGTCTCTCTGTTATTTTCCTCCTCTTCTTGTTGTTATCATATATTCCTTTCTTTGTGATCTCTGATAATCTTCACAAGCGGGTTGAAAACAAGCCCCTCCTGTGTGGGTTTTACACTCTCCAAGATAAAGGACAGACGCCATTTCCACACCTCCGTAAAAAACATTCCCACAGTCTGTCCATTGATTTCCACAGGCTTGCCAATCTATATCTCAGGGGGCCCTGCCAGGTCAATATCACATTCCAATAACCATACATTCACATTCCCTGAGAGCATTTTTCGTCCTCCTCTGTTTCAGATACAGCCCCGATTCCAAAGTGGTCCGTTTCATAAAAGCCAAGAGCATCGGTCTCCGTCTGGCTGGCGGCAACGATGTCGGGATCTTCGTTGCCGGGGTGCAGGAAGGCAGCCCGGCCGAGAGCCAAGGGATCCAGGAGGGAGACCAGATCCTTCAGGTAAGCAGATCCCTCGCCCGATCTGCCTGATCTCCGCAAGGTCTGTGATGTGATGGGGACGCGGGTGGTGCTATGGTCTAAACCACTGAACCTCTCAGGCAGGCATGGGCAAACTCGGCCCTCCAGATGTTTTGAGACTACAATTCCAATAATAATAATTATAATAATAATTTATTTATACTCTGCCCACCTGGCTGGGTTTCCCCAGCCACTCTGGGCGGCTTCCAACAGAATATTAAAATACAGTAATGCATCAAACATTAAAAGCTTCCCTAAACAGGGCTGCCTTCAGATGTCTTCTAAAAGTCTGGTAGTTGTTTTCCTCGTTGACATCTGACGGGAAGGCGTTCCACAGGGCGGGTGCCACCACCAAGAAGACCCTCTGCCTGGTTCCCTGTAACCTCACTTCTCGCAGAGAGGGAACCGCCAGAAGGCCCTCGGGAGAGGGACCCTGGTGTCCGGGGTGGAGACGCTCCTTCACGGATACTGGGTCATTTAGGGCTTTCAAGGTCAGCACCAACACTTTGAATTGTGTTCGGAAACGTATGTATCATCCCTGACCACTGGTCCTGTTAGCTAGGGATGATGGGAGTTGTAGTCCCAAAATACTTGGAGGGCCGAGTTTGCCTATGCCTGCTCTTGGGCTTGCCGATCAGAAGGTTGGTGGTTCGAATCCCCACAATGACGGGGTGAGCTCCCGTTGCTTGGTCCCTGCTCCTGCCAACCTAGCAGTTCAAAAGCACGCCAGTGCAAGTAGATAAATAGGTACCACTCTGGTGGGAAGGTCAACGGCGTTTCCATGCGCTCTGGTCTCCATCACTGTGTCCCATTGCGCCAGAAGCGGTTTAGTCCCGCTGGCCACATGACCCAGAAAGCTGTCTGTGGACAAACGCCGGCTCCCTCGGCCTACAGAGCGAGATGAGCGCCGCAACCCCAGTGTCGCCTTTGACTGGGCTTAACCGTCCAGGGGTCCTTTACCTTTTTACTGTGCGCCGGAAAAATTGGAACACAGTGGGGGTTTTTTATTTAGCAAAACTGTATAGATGGCTGAATTTTGAAAAATAAACCTTTCTGTACATTCTCTGTTGAAGAACAGAATGGGCAATCTAATAAACGTCTGAACATTTCAGTATAGTGTAGTATAGGACCAAAAGAATAGTTTTTTATTTGCAGAATAGCTTTGCAAATGGATCAGAAACGAAAAGTTCAGAAAAGAGGAAGGCTCGGTGGGGAGATGACAGTTTGTCTGTCTCAAATGAGACCTCTCCTATGAGACAATGAAACCTCTCCTATGTTAAGGAACATAGGTAAGAGACTCGTTTATAGTAAGAGTCTCCAAGTCTCCTGACCCAGTAAAGTAGCTGGGTTCTGTGTTATAAATCCAAAACCGCTAGTTAGTTTTCCAAAGTAAAAAACAAAATGTGGTGTGGCACAAGCAGATTTTTATCCTGAAAGTGTGACGCAGAGAGAGAAAAGGGCACCCCCAAAGGTCATCCAGCCCAACCCCCTTGCAATGCAGGGAGATTTTTCCTGTTGCGAGACTTGAAAGCACGAACCTGATTTTGAAGAGTCTCATGCTCTACCAAAGGGACGCGGGTGGCGCTGTGGGTTAAACCACAGAGCCTAGGGCTTGCCGATCAGAAGGTCGGCAGTTCGAATCCCCGCAATGACGGCGTGAGCTCCCGTTGCTCGGTCCCTGCTCCTGCCAACCTAGCAGTTCGAAAGCATGTCAAAGTGCAAGTAGATAAATAGGTACCACTCTGGCGGGAAGGTAAACAGCGTTTCCATGCGCTGCTCTGGTTTGCCAGAAGCGGCTTAGTCCTGCTGGCCACACGACCCGGAAGCTGTATGCCGGCTCCCTCGGCCCATAAAGCGAGATGAGCGCCGCAACCCCAGAGTCGGCCACGACTGGACCTAATGGTCAGGGGTCCCTTTACCTATGCTCTACTAAGAAGCACTGCTCAGAGCAGTTTGGAAGAGTCTTATTTCAGAGGTGAAAACAAGTGTGCATTCAGACAGAGGTGCGGAACATTGTTATCCCTGCTTCCTTATCCCTTTATCCTTGGCTTCTGCCCACAGGTGAACGAGCAAGTTTTTCATAACCTCACCCGCGAAGAGGCCATTCAGTACCTCCTGGAACTGTCGCCGGGCGAAGAGGTGGTGCTGCACGTTCAGAATAAGCAGGACAGTGAGTAACTCGCCATTGTCGTGTTCCTCCAGCCCTCATTTGCCATTGCCTAACTAGGACTTTCCAATCAGATGGTCGGCGGTTCGAATCCCCGCGATGACAGGGTGAGCTCCCGTTGCTCGGTCCCTGCTCCTGCCAACCTAGCAGTTCGAAAGCAAGTCAAAGTGCAAGTAGATAAATAGGTCCCGCTCCGGCGGGAAGGTAAACAGCGTTTCCGTGTGCTGCTCTGGTTCGCCAGAAGCGGCTTAGTCCTGCTGGCCACATGACCCGGAAGCTGTACGCCAGCTCCCTCGGCCAATAAAGCGAGATGAGCGCCGCAACCCCAGAGTCGGTCATGACCGGACCTAATGGCTAGGGGTCCCTTTACCTTTATGTTTTTATTATTATTATTTTTAATGGAAGGCAAGAAAAGAGAGCGATAGACCGGCTGGCAGAACAGCGTCTTTACAGGAGCCTCTGGCCTTCGCGAATGCCAGCAAGGCTGAACATTGGAGTAATCAGTGTTGGAAACTCAGATATATAAGCTATTTGCCAAATGACACCTTCAGTCAGGGGTCAGCAAACTACAGCTCCCGGGCTGGATCAGGCCTATCTGGGTCCTAAATCCGGCCTGCGCTGTGAAGCCGGAAACCGCCGCAACGCTGCGACTCCCGGCGACGGGAGGAAGAGGCCGAGCGGCAGCGGCTCTGCCACTCAAAGGCTGCGCCTGGTTTTACCTCAGTGGAGTCTTTATTCTTTTTAGAGGGATTCAAGGGAATTTACCAGGAATGTACAATTCAATCTGGAGACAGAGTGAGTTCTATAATAGTGAGCGGCTCACACAAGCCTGCAACCAGCTATCTGCTGGGCATGTAGAAAGGGGAATGTAACTCTGCTAAGTAAAGGAACTTGCTAGCGCAAGTTAGGAAAGATATTAATAAACAATATATCCTCTCCTGCCACCCTGAACATTCCCATAGGGGAGATGTTCTGCAGGGGTCAGCCAATTTTTTCAGCAGGAGGCTGGTCCACTGTCCCTCAGATCTTGTGGGGGCCGGGCTATATTTTGAAAAAAATATATGAACGAATTCCTATGCCCCACAAATAACCCAGAGATGCATTTGAATTAAAAGCACACATTCTACTCATGTAAAAACATCAGGGGGGACGCGGGTGGCGCTGTGGGTTAAACCACAGAGCCTAGGGCTTGCCGATCAGAAGGTCGGCAGTTTGAATCCCTTGCAATGGCAGGGTGAGTTCCCGTTAGTCGGTCCCTGCTCCTGCCAATCTAGCAGTTTGAAAGCACGTCAAAGTACAAGTAGATAAATAGGTACCGCTCTGGCGGGAAGGTAAACAGCGTTTCCGTGCGCTGCTCTGGTTCGCCGGAAGCGGCTTCGTCCTGCTGGCCACATGACCCGGAAGCTGTACACCGGCTCCCTCGGCCAATAAAGCGAGATGAGCACCGCAACCCCAGAGTCGGTCACAACTGGACCTAATGGTCAGGGGTCCCTTTACCCTTTACCTTTAAAAACACCAGGCAGGCCCCACAAATAACCCAGAGATGCATTGCAAATAAAAGGACACATTCTACTCATGTAAAAACACACTGATTCACGGACTGTTTGCGGGCTGGATTGAGAAGGCGATTGGGCCGGATCCAGCCCCCTGGCCTTAGGTTGCCTACCCATGCACTATGGGAAGCAATGTCGCCTGCCTGGGGTTCAAAATTATTATTATTATTATTATTATTATTATTATTATTATTATTATTATTATTTATTTGTACCCTACCCATCTGGCTGGCTTTCCCCAGCCGCTCTGGGCGGCTTCCAACAAAGATTAAAAATACATCAAAAGGTTTGAGCCTTTGTTTCTCTCTCTCTCTCCTCCTATCAGTCTACAGGAAGATGGTGAAGTCCAACGTGGGCGACTCCTTCTACATCCGCACCCATTTCGATTTTGAGAAGGACGCCCCCTCCGCTCTGAGCTTCACCCGAGGCGAGGTCTTCCACGTGGTCGACACCATGTACCGGGGGAAGGTCGGAAGCTGGCTAGCCATGCGCATGGGCAAAGATCTCCAGGAACTCGACAAGGGCATTATCCCGAACCGAAACAGGTATCCTGGCGGGAGAAGGGCTGTCTCTGAGGGTCCCTATGTTGTTGTTTAGTCGTGTCCGACTCTTCGTGACCCCATGATCTGGCTTATTTTACATGGGAATTAGTCCCGATCAGAGTAGACAACCTTGGAACCAGTGTATGAAATTGTATACAGTAGTACTGACTGCACAATATTGCAATTCTTTTCGTACAAAATTAGTTAAGACTCACATTGCAATTAGCAGAGACTCTATAGCTACACAGGGTGATATAATCCGATCTTAGAAATACTCAGAGTAGACCTATTGATGAATTCCAGCATTAGAAATACTCAAGAGTTAGAGCTATTAATGGAGACTCTTGCCCTTAAATTATATTGGCTGCATAAATTCCAGTATTGGGAATACTCAAGAGTTAGACCGATTGGAATCAATGGAGACTCTAGCCATTAAATTATATTGGCTGCATTTTTTGTTGTTGTTGTTCAGTTGTTTAGTCGTGTCCGACTCTTCGTGACCCCCTGGACCAGAGCACGCCAGGCCCTCCTGTCTTCCACTGCCTCCCGCAGTTTGGTCAAACTCATCTTGGCCTCTTCGCTAACACTGTCCCACAATCTCGTCCTCCGTCGTCCCCTTCTCCTTGCGCCCTCCATCTTTCCCAACATCAGGGTCTTGAACTATACAGAGCTTGAACTATACAGACCTTTGTCGGCAAGGTGATGTCTCTGCTTTTTAAGATGCTGTCTAGGTTTGTCATTGCTTTTCTCCCAAGAAGCAGGCATCTTTTAATTTTGTGGCTGCTGTCACCATCTGCAGTGATCATGCAGCCTAAGTAAGTAAAATCTCTCACTGCCTCCATTTCTTCCCCTTCTATTTGCCAGGAGGTGATGGGACCAGTGGCCATGATCTTCGTTTTTTTGGTGTTGAGCTTCAAATAATATTTTGCGCGCTTCTCTTTCACCCTCTTTAAAAGGTTCTTTAATTCCTCCTCACTTTCTGCCATCAAGGTTGTGTCATGGCTGTAATCCCATGGGATTACTGTGCTTAATTGGCCAGCAAACTCGCCTAACCTGAACCCCATACAGAATCTATGGGGCATTGACAAGAGACATACCCTCCACCCAACCCACCCTGTGGTTCTCCTTTGCACCCCAGGGCGGAACAGATCGCCAGCTTGGAGTCCGTCCTCAAGGCCACGTCGGGAGCCGCCTCTTCGGGGCCGAGGGCCGAGTTCTGGAAACTGCGGGGCCTGCGAGGAGCAAAGAGGAACCTGCGGAAGAGTCGCGAGGACCTGTCTGCCCTCACCAAGCAAGGGCACTATCCGCCGTACGAGAGGGTCGTTCTGAAGGAAGGTGAGGGCAGTTTGCTTTGTTTCTGGGGACTCCAATAGCGGTGCGCAGTGTCAAATTTACGTATAAGCTAAACAAGCTATAGCGTAAAGGTAAAGGGACCCCTGACCATTAGGTCCAGTCATGGCCGACTCTGGGGTTGCAGCGCTCATCTCGCTTTACTGGCCAAGGGAGCCGGCGTACAGCTTCCAGGTCATGTGGCCAGCAGGACTAATTCGCTTCTGTCGAACCAGAGCAGCGCACGGAAACACCGTTTACCTTCCCGCCAGAGCGGTACCTATTTATCTCCTTGCACTTTGATGTGCTTTCGAACTGCTAGGTTGGCAGGAGCAGGGACTGAGCAATGGGAGCTCACCCCGTCATTGCGGGGATTCAAACCGCCCACCTTCTGATCGGCAAGCCCTTGGTTCTGTGGTTTAACCCACTGCGCCACCCGTGTCCCAAAGCTATAGCTTAGGGCCTCACTATTTTATTTTATTTTTTCTGGCCCATGTAGGACCAGTCGGGGCAGTTGGCCTTGGTGAAGATTTGACGTTTTCACACACACCCCCAAAAAAGTTTTTGATTGGAGTTTCTGCTGAAATGAGGCTGCATTTTAATGTTGTGTTTAATCTTGTTTTTAAGTTGTATTTTAATCAATTGTTTTTATACCTGGTGTTAGCCGGTCTTGGCTCGGGAGGGTGGGGTATAAATAAAATTTGTTTCTTCTTCTTCTTCTTCTTCTTCTTCTTCTTCTTCTTCTTCTTCTTCTTCTTCTTCTTCTTCTATAACAAGGTCAATAATAGTATATTTGCATATTTTCAGTATTTTTTTTCGGGGGGGACACAGGGGTACGCATACCCCTAAACATTCTGTGAATCTTTGTACCTTTGTCCATTTACTATACAGAAACGTAACCTTTGGGTTGCAAACATGGCAAACCCGGAAGTGTATTTTTCCGGGTTTTGCCGCACGCGCAGAAGCACTCTATCGCACCGTGAGCATGCACAGAAGCGGTGCCTCTACTTTCGGATTTTTCAGGATATGTACGGACCCCTGGAACGAATTACCGTATTTTTTGCTCTATAAGACTCACTTTTTCCCTCCTAAAAAGTAAGGGGAAATGTGTGTGCGTCTTATGGAGCGAATGCAGGCTGCGCAGCTATCCCAGAAGCCAGAACAGCAAGAGGGATTGCTGCTTTCACTGTGCAGCGATCCCTCTTGCTGTTCTGGCTTCTGAGATTCAGATTTTTCTTCTTCTTGTTTTCCTCCTCCAAAAACTAGGTGCGTCTTGTGGTCTGGTGCGTCTTATAGAGCGAAAAATACGGTATATTCATATCCAGAGGCTCCACTGTATGTGTGGACTATAAAATGGTGTGGACTATAAAATGGTGGTTTTCTTGAATCAAAATGAAAGTACCCCTAAACATTTTTTTAAAAAGAAAAAAACACTAGGTATGTTCATGCAACGTTATGCACGAGGCTTAACCACTGGCCTTTGAGAACCTGGCGCCTTCCAGATCTTTTTGGACTACAATTCCCATGCTGGCTGGCGGTTGATGATGGGAGTTGTAGTCCGAAACACACACAGAGCATCGCCTGGAAAACGTCGCCCTGGTCTCCTCCGAGACGGAGGGAGATATAGGTGCAATAAATGAGCAAGACCCCTCTGACTTTCCTCCTCCTCCCCGGCAGCAACCTTTAAGCGCCCGGTCGTGATCCTGGGACCCATCGCTGACATCGCCATGCAGAAACTCAGCACCGAATTGCCAGATCAGTTTGAGATTGCAGGTGAGCCTTCCTCCCCTCGACCCGAGTCCGGTGCATAGCTGTCAACCGTCCCTTATTTGGTGTGAAAGTCCCTTATCCCAGCGCCGTGTCCCGCTGCTGTCCCTTATTCATGATGTCCCTTCAATTTCCCGGGTTTCAAAGGAAGCAGCTCCTCTCCCTCCCTCTCTGCCGGCCAGGGAGGAGGGAGGCTCCAACTGTGTTGCTTGGCTGCGTTGCTCACCCAATAAGGAGTCTAAGAACGACTGGGGGGTGGAGCTTGCATGCCTTGTGCTGATCAAATCGGCCGCGTTGCCTGGGGACTCACCTTTGCTCAGCGCTTCCCAGCAGAGAGGTGACGGTGGTTTTCCTTGCTGTGTCCCCTTTGCCGGGTTGCTGCGCTGTGGGCACCACCGCTTGAGGCTTCATTTGGCTGCTGGCTGGGCTTTCTGCCTTTGGCTCGGAGGGGCTCAGAAGTTGAACATACCTGTGCTTGGAAAATCCCTTATTTTGGCTGCTGATCCCTTATTTTTGAGGCTGCTAGTCCCTTATTTTCAAATCTGTAAGTTGATAGCTATGGTCCGGTGGGGCTGGGAGGGCAAACTGCCGGGGCTTCATATGTTGTCCGACTCACTGTGCGTTGACTGACTCTTGGAAAAACAATATCCATCTCTCTCTCTTTCTCTTTCCCTCCCCATTTTTAGAGAGTGTGGCGAGAGAAGGGAGCTCATCTAAGGTTATCAAGCTGGACTCCGTGTGGCATATTGCAAAACAGGTTAGAGGCGGGGGGAACGTCACGAAACCGGGGTCCAAGGGGTTGGGAAGCAGATGCTCCCTCGCTCTGTAGCCCTTCCCGTCAAAATAGGACGCTAGTCCTCATGGTTCTGTGTTGCGTTCTGAAGGCGAAGGAAAGGACCGGGCCCTGATTAAAACAAAACGCATGAGGCTTGGACTCTGGGAGGATGTGCCAATAATAATCATCTCTCACACCCTGGCCCAGGTCCCTTTTATTAACAAAAGAACTTTGAACACAGCACTTGTAAGAGCCAATCCGAGGTCCTCTGAGCATTTCAAAAACAACCACTATGTGGGTACAAAGTTAGATCAGAGAAATCCTTTTAACTACAAAGAATACTTTGAGCATGCATACATGTTCAGGCTAAATAAAACAGGAATCAAGGGGGAATGTATTAAGCAAACAGGCAGTAAACAGGAAAGGAAAGATGGCAAAGAAATTCAGGTGAAACTCGAAAAATTAGAATATCGTTCCTTGATTTCAGGAATTCAGCTTGAAAGGTGAAACTAATATATAAGATAGACTCATGACAAGCAAAGCGAGATATGTCAAGCCTTGATTTGTGATCATTGCGATGATCATGGCGTGCAGCTTGTGAAAACCCCAAATTAACCATCTCAGAAAATTTGAATATTCAAGGAAACCAGCAAAACAAGGATTGCAAATCGAGCAAGATTGGACCTCTGAGAAGTAGAAGCACGTTGCGCTTTGCATTTCACGAGTCGATCTCATATATTAGTTTCACCATTCAAGTTTAATTCCTGAAATCAATGAACTTTTCCACGATATTCTAATTTTTCAAGTTTCACCTGTATAGTATATACAATATCCTTGTGAACTCTGTTTCCTGAACTCTCTCCCTGGCCCTAAGATTAACAAAACTAACAAAAGCTACATCAGAGCTACCTTCTGTCTTTATGACCCAGGATGCCTGGTAAAGCAACTGGTTTGTGTTTTAGAATGCTTAGACGCAGGTGGCGCTGTGGGTTAAACCACACAGCCTAGGACTTGCCGATCAGAAGGTCAGCGGTTCGAATCCCCGCAACGACGGGGTGAGCTCCCGTTGCTCGGTCCCTGCTCCTGCCAACCTAGCAGTTCGAAAGCACGTCAAAGTGCAAGTAGATAAATAGGTACCACTCCAGTGGGAAGGTAAACGGCGTTTCCGTGCGCTGCTCTGGTTCTCCAGAAGCAGCTTAGTCCTGCTGGCCACATGACCCGGAAGCTGTATGCCGGCTCCCTCGGCCAGTAAAGCGAGATGAGCGCCGCAACCCCAGAGTCGGCCACGACTGGACTTAACTGTCCTTTAAAAGATAAAAGGGACGCAGGTGGTGCTGTGGTCTAAACCACAGAGCCTAGGACTTGCCAATCAGAAGGTCGGTAGTTTGAATCCCCTTGACGGAGTGAGCTCCCGTTGCTCCTGCCCACCTAGCAGTTCGAAAGCACGTCAAAGTGCAAGTAGATAAATAGGTACCACTCCAGCGGGAAGGTAAACGGTGTTTCCGTGCGCTGCTCTGGTTCGCCAGAAGCGGCTTAGTCCTGCTGGCCACATGGACACCGGCTCCCTCAGCCATTAAAGCGAGATGAGCGCCGCAACCCCAGATTCGGTCACGACTGGATCTAACGGTCAGGGGTCCCTTTACCTTTATGTGCCTGTCAGGCATAGAAAATGGACAGTAGAGAAAACAGACAGAGAGGCAGAGGCTTGTGGGATGGAATCACAACTCGTGTCAAATGGCTCAAGCCCAGTCAAAGCAATGGGTTCATTGCGGACACAACAGCTTGCTACATTTTTAAATAATTCCTCATAGCAATCCCACATGACTACCACAGTTCTGAACGGAGGGATGAGTTAAACAAGAAGCCGCCTTCTGCCAGATCAACACATTGTTCCCTCCAGTTTAGCATTGTCCACACTCAAAACAAAAAAAAATTCCTTCCAGTAGCACCTTAAAGACCAACTAAGTTAGTTCTTGGTATGAGCTTTCGTGTGCATGCACGCTTCTTCAGATACGGTGTATATCTCCTTGACGTCTAACGGGAGGGCGTTCCACAGGGCAGGGGCCAACACCGAGAAGGCCCTCTGCCTGGTTCCCTGTAACCTCACATCTCGCATGGAGGGCACCGCCAGAATAATAATAATAATAATAATAATAATAATAATAATAATAATAATAATAATAATAATAATAATAAATTTTTATTTATATCCCGCCCTCCCCAGCCGAAGCCAGGCTCAGGGCGGCTAACAACAATAAAACCATACAAAAGTACAGCACAAGCAACACTCTAAAATCATTCATTATAAAATTAATTAATTCAAGCCACTGGCAACCATTGGGCCAGAGCTCCGCGAAGATTGCCGAGGGAGGGAGTCAGGCTGTGCCCTGGCCAAAGGCCTGGCGGAACAGCTCCGTCTTGCAGGCCCTGCGGAAAGATGTCAAGTCCCGCAGGGCCCTGGTCTCTTGCGACAGAGCGTTCCACCAGATCAGAGCCACGGCTGAAAAAGCCCTGGCTCTGGTTGAGGCCAGCCTAACTTCTCTGTGGCCTGGGACCTTCAAGATGTTTTTATTTGAAGACCATAAGTTTCTCTGTGGGGCATACCAGGAGAGGCGGTCCCGTTGGTACGAGGGTCCTAGGAGCTGGACCTCAGTGTCTGGGCTGGACGATTGGGGTGGAGACACTCCTTCAGGTATACTGGGTCGTTTAGGGCTTTCAAGGTCAGCACCAGCCCTTTGAATTGTGCTCAGAAACATCCTGGGACCCAATTGAGGTCTTTCAGGACTAGTGTTCTATGGACTCAGCAGCCGCTCCCAGTCACCAATCCAGCTGCCGCATTCTGGATTAGTTGTAGTTTCCGGGTCACCTTCAAAGGCAGCCCCACGTAGAGCGCATGGCAGTAGTCCAAGCGGGAGATAACCAGAGCATGCACCACTCTGGCCAGACAGTGCACAGGCAGGGAGGGTCTCAGATGGAGTTGGCAGACAGCCGCCCTGGATGCAGAATTGACCTGCGCCTCCAAGGACTGCTGTGAGTCCACAATGCCCGCCAGGCTGCGCACCTGGTTTCTGATGGAGTTGATAGATAGCCGCCCTGGATGCACGATTGATGTGTGCCTCCGTGGCTGGCCTCATTTGTCCCTTTACTGTCTCCCAGGATAAACACGCCCTTTTGGACATCACCCCGGCAGCTGTGGAGAGGCTCAACTACGTCCAGTACTTCCCTATCGTGGTCTTCTGCGAGCCGGACAGCCGGCAGGGTGTCAAAGCCATGCGCCAGTGGCTGGCCCCGGAATCGAAGAAGAGCTCACGGCGCCTCTACGCCCAGGCTGGCAAGATGCGGAAGGACTGGAGCCACATCTTCACGGCCACCATCAGCCTGGCCGGCGGCTCCAACAGCTGGTATCAGAGCCTCAAGGACATCATCCGAGTGCAGCAAGCCCGACCCATATGGACGACAGAGGAGCAGGTGGGTGGCGTCTGGGGTACCAGAACCTGGATCTCACGTCTTACGCTGCGGTTGTGGCATGCTGGCATTTTCTCTTTTTTAATGAAATATTTTTCGTTTGATTTTTTAAAATGTCAGCTTCGTTCCAGAGCTGACAGTGGCTGGAAATGAAAGCAGGCAAAGAGAGATAAGGAGACTGGAATGTGAGAGGGAGGAGCGGCAGCCGAGTGGCATAGCTTCAGAGAACAGAGAGCAGGCAGCAGATAGCAAAGATCCACAAAATACCAATCTTAGCTCAGAGACGGAAGCGGAGAGGCCAGGAATTGTTGTTTTTGTTGTTGTTTAGTCATGTCCGACTCTTCGTGACCCCCTGCACACCAGGCCCTCTTGTCTTCCACTGCCTCCCGCAGTTGGGTCAGACTCATGCTGGTAGCTTCGCTAACACTGTCCCACCATCTCGTCCTCCGTCGTCCCCTTCTCCTTGCGCCCTCCATCTTTCCCAACATCAGGGTCTTTTCCAGGGAGTCTTCTCTGCTCATGAGGTGGCCAAAGTCTTGGAGCCTCAGCTTCAGGATCTGTCCTTCCAGTGAGCACTCAGGGCTGGTTTCCTTCTGAATGGAGAGGTTTGATCTTCTTGCAGTCCATGGGACTATCAAGAGTCTCCTCCAGCACCAGAATTCAAAAGCATCCATTCTTCGGCGATCAGCCTTCTTGATGGTCCAGCTCTCACTTCCATACATCACTACTGGGAAAACCATGGCTTTAACTCTACGGACCTTTGTCGGCAAGGTGATGTCTCTGCTTTTTAAGATGCTGTCTAGGTTTCTCATCGCTTTTCTCCTCAGAAGCAGGCGTCTTTTAATTTCATGACTGCTGTCACCATCTGCAGTGATCATGGAACCCAAGAAAGTAAAATCTCTCACTGCCTCCATTTCTTCCCCTTCTATTGGCCAGGCCAGGAATAGCTAGCCCAAAAACTCGAAGGCAGGAAAAGGTCAGTGAGAGGAGGGGGAAAGGGTTTTTTCCCTTGTTGGAAGAAGAGGAAGGGGTTGAGTTTAGACTCAGGCAACTGCAAACTTGGCGTCAGACACAGCGTGAAGGAGCTCTGGAGTGATTTATGTGAGCAATAGACCTGAGATAATTACTGCCGCTGTCTCACTTCTGTGGGAGAGCCAAGCCACTACAAAAATAGAAACTTATAGCAAAATCAATTAAAAATCCATACATAGAGATTGCTCTGAATCTCAAGACTCCCTCCCCCTCCATCCTCTCCATGGGTCCTAATGTTAATATTTACAACGACATATCAATCTGTTATCCACATTTTCTATCTGTCCAAATTGTTCATAGTCTTTGCTACCTTGCAAGTGAGATTAAAACCCTGCTAATGTAAGTAGCCCCGCCTGTCACGCGGGAGACCGGGGTTCGATTCCCCGATGGGGAGAAACGCACATTTGAGACATGGGTGGCGCTGTGGGTTAAACCACAGAGCCCAGGACATGCCGATCAGAAGGTCGGCGGTTCGAATCCCGGCAATGGGGTGAGCTCCCGTTGCTCGGTCCCCGCTCCTGCCAACCTAGCAGTTCAAAAGCACGTCCAAATGCAAGTAGATAAATAGGTACCACTCCAGCGGGAAGGTAAACGGCATTTCCGTGCACTGCTCTGGTTCGCCAGAAGCAGCTTATGTCATGCTGGCCACATGACCTGGAAGCTGTACGCCGGCTCCCTCGGTCAGTAAAGCGAGATGAGCGCCGCAACCCCAGAGTCGGCCACGACTGGACCTAATGGTCAGGGGTCCCTTTACCCTTTACCTTTAATGTTTTAATCTGCTTACAATGATCTCCTAAATAAATTATAATTTCCCCCCATTCTTTTAAAAAGTTATTATCCCCTTGGTTCCTGAGCTTACCAGTTAATTTTGCAGCTGTTGTCTTTTCTGGTCCTTTGGAATCTCAGTACCTATAATTCCTAATTTTAAAAGCTTCTGTTTTTTAAAGTAAAAGTTATTTCATTATATATCATCACCCAGAATGTTTTTTATTACCTCACACGTCCACACATGATAAAAGGTACCTTCTTTTTCTTTACATTTCCAGCAGATATTTCTACTGGTTCTATACATTTTTCCTAACTTACTAGGAATCAAATACCACCGGTACATCATTTTCATATACAGTCGTACCTCGGAAGTCGAACAGAATCCGTTCCGGAAGTTTGTTCGACTTCCAAAACGTTAGAAAACCAAAGCGTGGCTTCTGATTGGCTGCAGGAAACTCCTGCAGCCAATCAGAAGCTGCGGAAGCCCGGTCGGATGTTCGAAAACCGGAACAGTCACTTCTGGTTTTTGATTGTTCAGGAGCCGAGGTAAGGCTATAATTTTCTTTCAGCACCCAACATGCTGTACGCTAGCATTTTCAAAGAAGAACGGTTGGCTTCCGATTAATAACCATCATGCTACTTAATAATATTAATTTGTTTTTAGCATTGTGCATCATTAAAGATTGGGCTTCCAGTTGTTTGAATTTTTTGAGCTGCTTTTTGCCATCTGGTGTCTCTCTGTAACAATGTTTTCTGATTCTCTCTTTTTCATTGGACCGATCTTGGGGTTGTGTTTTTAAAAAAGGACGAGGAATTTTGCAACCCTCTCCAGGAAACCTTTTTAGCTTATGGGCAATAACTTCCATCTAGAATGAACACAGGCAGAAAAATTCCTCTTTTCTTAGATATTTCTCTTCTCTGCCCTCAGTGATCTTACGGGTGAAGCTGGTTTTGATTGGTTTTTTAACAAAACGTTATAATTGTTTTTATCGCTGATGCTTTTCGTTGTGAAATTGCTTCGAGGTATTTTACAAGAAGCACATTTCAAACGGAACAAAATCAGTAAGTGCCTATCTGCTGATCTGGAACAACTTATACCCAAATGTATAAAGTTGGCATGCATTTTAATAGGTAAATTCTCCTTGTAATGTATATTTTGAGCAGCTGATTTTATTGATGTTTTGAATTTATTATTTTTTAGGTCCGCTTGGTTTTTAACTTCTGGCTTTTAACCGATAATTTAAATGTATCTTCTGTGCAATTGGAACGGCTGCCCAGTCGCTCTGGATCTGAACACCTCTTAGGATATCGTGACCAGACTTTGCATGACAGCTCCTGAGATCAGGAGCCGCTTTTCATCTATATTTGGTTGGATGCCTGATTTTATCCAGATTTTGCACAATCATTCCTGAGACCAGGGAACTGGTTCTCTTCTATATTTGGATAAAACTGGGGGTTATTTTGAATCAAGGTGGTGAACTGAACCTTTCAAAACCGCCCTGATTTTTGTTGGAGAAAAGCAAACACATTTCCTTCTTCTGAGCTTCTAGTTAATGCATGAGTTACTTTGTCTCTTTCATCTTTACTCATCCCATAAATAGTTGTTTCATGAATAAAGCCTCTGAACTCCTGAAACTTTAAATCTTATTGACCCAAGCTGCAAGCACTTCTAACAGGTAATGGGCCCAGGCATTTATTTGGAACCCCAAACGGATTTTCCCAAAGTTTCCTTTACAAAAGCTTTCCCATTCCAGCGAGAGAGCCAGCGAGAAGGGGAGTGGATTTCAAGAGAAGTGAAGAGAAAGGACGGGTGGACTGGACTGGGAAGAAAGAGCCGGTTGCAAGGAGCAAAGGAAGGAATCTGCAAAAGGAAAAATCCTAGGTATGCCTCTCCCCAAAGAGAAAGCAGAAGAGGATGGTTTGCATTGCTGAGAACTGGAACTTGTAGAGAGATGAACAATGGCTGGAATTTAGGCAAGGGCAGTAATCCCCAAGTCAAAGGAGCAGATTTTTCAACGGTGGATGTTCAAGATAGAGAATCTCCCAGCCCGCTGCAATCGGATAGCAAAGGGCAGGGAAGCAAAAGGCATTGTTTTTTGGTGGAAGATTCGCTGATAATACACACCAGAGGATTGGGGAAATCGTATTCAATTAGGCTGAAACAGGATGGAGACTTGCAAACTCGCCTAGAAATTCTTCGGCGACTGAGAAAAGTCGGCAGTGATCTTGAGGACAACCGTGCGGCGGTTTCCGTGTTATGCCGATTACCCTAATACTTTGCTCCACTGATAAAATGTCCTGGAGACCCAACCAGAAGCAGATTCGAGTCTTTTCCAAACAGGTTGAAGAGTGTCACAGGATTAAGAGCATAGCTGTCAATTTACAGATTTGAAAATAAGGGACCTGCAGCCTCACCTGTTCCAGGCACTCCAGTCTTCCTGTCCTCCTGCAGTCTGGTCAAACTCATGCTGGTAGCTTCGAGAACACTGTCCAACCAACTTTGTAACCAGAGGTTCAACTGAATAGAATCTGAATCACATGCACCACAAGGCCTATGCAGCCTCAACTTAAGATGGCTCCCCGGCCTGGCTTTGCACTGCAAAGTTTGCAGCAGCACGTGCAACAAAATGGCGTCCAGCATTCAAAACCCCCCTCAGCTTGCATTAACTAGCCACACACAAGGCATGCAAGCTCCACCTCCCGGTCGTTCTTAGACTTCTTATTGGGTGAGCAACGCAGCCAAGCAACACAGTTGGAGCCTCCCTCCTCCATGGCTGGCAGGGAGGGAGGGAGGGAGAGGAGCTGCTTCCTTTGAAATTTAAGGGACATCATTTAAGGGACATCCATCAATAAGGGACAGCAGCGGGACATGGCGCTGGAATAAGGGACTGTCCCTTCAAATAAGGGACACTTGACAGATATGCTTAAGAGAGTTATTGGGGAGGAACGCAGCACAGACCCTTGTGAAGGAAAGAGCAAAGAACGTCTTTTCGTTGTGGGGAAATGGGACATCTAAGGGAATATTAGAAGTCTGGGATGCAAGCTTTAAGGCTACCTGGTATGTTGATTCTGGTGCGAGCAATCATCGGACAAGTTGGGTGAAAGATTCCAGCATTGCGGGGAGGTGGGCTGGATAAGCCCCCGTGGTCCCTTCCAACTTGACAGTTCTATGATTCTAGAAGTGACACATCATTATTGCACCGCTTGATCCAAACTACAAAGACCGGATTTACTTTGCCGATGGGAACAGTAACATTCCTTTATATAGACAGTGGTACCTCGGGTTAAGTACTTAATTCATTCCGGAGGTCTGTACTTAACCTGAAACTGTTCTTAACCTGAAGCACCACTTTAGCTAATGGGGCCTCCTGCTGCCGCCGCGCCGCCAGAGCACGATTTCTGTTCTCATCCTGAAGCACTATTTCTGGGTTAGCGGAGTCTGTAACCTGAAGCGCAGGTAACCTGAAGCGTATGTAACCCGAGGTACCACTGTGTGTGTGTGTGTGTGTGTGTGTGTGTGTAATTTTTATTAGTTTTTTTTAACATATCATTTTCAACAGTAATTAAACAAACTTTTACATCTTATTCAGATTTTTGACTTCCATCAATCCTGTCTGAAAATTTTCCAATCTAGTCTCTCAGTATGCATTTCTTATCTTCCCTGTTACATTTCAAACTCATAACCAACATCTCTCTCTTTTTCTATTTTGTAACACTTAGTATATTTCTCCTTACAAAACTTCTAGCGTAATTTGTTGATCACAGTTGCTCTTGAAATAATTCATATACTTCTTCCAATCTTCCCTAAAACTCTGGTCCTGCAGGTTTCGAATCCTTCCTGTCATTTTGTCCAATTCGTCATAGTCCATTAATTTCATCTGCCGTTCTTCTTTCGTCGCAATTTCTTCTTGTTTCCATTTCTGGGCTAACAATACTCTTGCCGCTGTTGCTGCATATAAAAACGATTTAACATCTTGCCTATTAATGAGTTGTACAGCAACATTCCTGAACGGAAAGGCCAATACTTTCATTCGCAGGGAAACCAAAATGCTTGTTTACAAAGCTCTTGTACTACCAACCTTACTGTAGGCTTGTGAAACATGGGCCACGTATAAACGCCATCTCCAACTCCTTGAAAGATTCCATCAACGGTGTCTCCGAAATATTTTACACGTCACTTGGGAAGACAGGCGAACTAATGCCAGTGTACTGGAAGAAGCAAAGATCACCAGTGTCGAAGCAATGATTCTTCAACACTGACTTTGTTGGACCGGTCATGTTGTTCGGATGCCTGATTATCGTCTTCCAAAGCAACTCCTCTATTCCGAACTTTAAAATGGAAAGCGTAATGCTGGTGGTCAACAAAAGAGGTTTAAAGACTGTCTCAAGGCAATTTATTTTTTTAAAAAAAGTAGTATAAACACCAGCAATTGGGAAACACTGGCCTGCGAGCGCTCCAGTTGGAGAACAGCCTTGACCAAAGGTGTCATGGGCTTTGAAGACACTCAAACTCAGGACGCAAGGAAGAAACGTGCCAAGAGGAAGGCACGCTTGGCAAACCCTCACCTGGATCAACTCCCGCCCGGAAACCTATGTCCCCACTGTAGAAGGACGTGGGGATCCAGAATTGGCCTCCACAGTCACTTACGGACTCACTGTTAAAACTGTGTTTGGGGAAGACAATCTTACTCGGCTACGAGGGATTGCCAAAGACAAGAAGGTCTCGGAAACAGCAGCAGCTAAGCTCTCTGAGGGCCTTGGAGGCTGTCACAGCCTGAGAAGATAAACCTAAAGACTAAACACATTGGCGTAAAGTTATCTCCTTCGCAAGGTGGTGCAGCAAAATGGCATCGTTGGCTGACGGTCTGAGCTGTCTATAAATCGCCTGAAAATGCAAATGTATTTGATAAGACGGGTGGTACTGCAGAAAAGCAAAACACCTTTCCTTCTTCTGGACTTCTGGCTAATGTGTGTGTTGCCCTTGAACCCTGCAAAGGTGCTGTTTTGTCTAGAAATTGTTTCGTAGCCTCTCTGCCTAGGCTAAACCCCGTCGCACGGTCACAGATCCATTTAGTTGTTCTCTCCCAACGTGTTGAGAGGCAAAACCTTTCGTCTCTGCTCATCCTTTAATAGTTCCGGCCGAGAGGAATCCGTTCCTGCGTAAATAAAGTCTCTGCAGAAACTGTAAGTGATCATTCCGGCCTAATTCACCCAAACTGCGAGTTCCCCTAACACCGCTTTTGAAACTGCCCATATTTTAACAACTGACTTCAGAAGCTACCTGTGTTTTTAAGCGCTGTGGTTTTTAAAAACAGACCGACTTGGGGGCGGGCCATTAGAATTCCAGAGCGACACGCTGCGTGCAAGGAGTAAATTTGTATTTTGTGTAAACAGCTGTGAGGTTTGTTTGTTTTTTTAATCATTACCATAATTTTCTGCTCTATAAGATGCACTTTTCCCCTCCAGAAAAGTAAGGGGAAATGTGTGTGCGTCTTATGGAGCGAATGCAGGCTGCGCAGCTATCCCAGAAGCCAGAACAGCAAGAGGGATTGCTGCTTTCACTGCGCAGCGATCCCTCTTTCTGTTCTGGCTTCTGGGATTCAGAATATATTTTTTCTTGTTTTCCTCCTCCAAAAACTAGGTGCATCTTGTGGTCTGGTGCGACTTATAGAGCGAAAAATACGGTTGGTGATATGCAGGTTAGGTTAAAATAAACTCACCCACCTCCCTTTTCCACCCAGGTGGATGTTCCAGCCGACGAAGGCTTGGACCTATTGAACCAGCCCTCTCCCACCAGCCCGGGCTACTTGACCTGCGACAGCCGAGCCAACAGTGACTACGATGAGACAGACGCAGAAGGCGAAGCTTACACTGACCAGGAGCTGGATGAATCCTATCAGGAGCCGGCCCTGGCTCGCTCCTCGGAACCCACCGAGCAAACCACGGATCAGGACCTCAGCGAGAGAGTAGCGGCTGCTTTGGCTTACCCAGTTAAGCAGGTAAGGGTAAAGGGACCCCTGACCATTAGGTCCAGTGGTGGCTGACTCTGGGGTTGCGGGGCTCATCTCACTTTACTGGCCGAGGGAGCCGGCGTACAGCTTCCGGGTCATGTGGCCAGCAGGACTAAGCCGCTTCTGGCGAACCAGAGCAGCGCACGGAAACACCGTTTACCTTCCCGCCGGAGTGGTACCTATTTATCTACTTGCACTGGTGTGCTTTCAAACTGCTAGGTGGGCAGGAGCAGGGACCGAGCAATGGGAGCTCACCCCGTCATTGCGGGGATTCGAACCGCCGACCTTCTGATTGGCAAGCCCTAGGCTCTGTGGTTTAACCCACAGCGCCACCCGCGTCCCTAGTTAAGCAGATAAAGAGTCCCCAAATGGGTTCCTAGGGGTTATCTACTCCAACCCGATCCCTGTTCTGCTCCATTGCTGGGCAGCCCATGTGATGGGGGTGTTACTGTAGCAAGAAGCAGAACAGTTTGAGCGTATTACCCCAGTCCTGGTCCACCTGAACTGGCTACCAATTAGTTTCCGGGCCTAGTTCAAAGTGCTGGTTTTGACCCATAAAGCCTTAAACGGCTCAGGACCGCAATGCCTCAACGAACGCCTCTTTCCATCTGAACCCACCCGGACCCTGAGATCATCTTCTGAGGCATTCCTTCATGTGCCTCCTCATTGAGGAGGGTCCGGAGGGTGGCAACACGAGAACGGGGCCTTCTCTGTAGTGGCTCCCCGTCTGTGGAACGCTCTCCCCAGGGAAGTTCGCCTGGCTCCTTCATTACACACCTTTAGGCGCCAGGCAAAAATGTTCCTTTCCAACCAGCCCTTTGGCTGATCCGATTTACATCCTCTGCCCTTTTAAAATGCGTTGGGGTTTTTCATGGGGAGGGGTATTGGGTTGCTGTTTTTTCATTTTTATTAGGTACCGTTTTTTCGCTCTATAGGACGCACTTTTTCCCCTTCAAAAATGAAGGGGAAATGTGTGTGCGTCCTATGGAGCGAAGAAGCCATTGTCCCGCGACCCTCTCCCGGCTGGAGACGTGATGCGCGGCTATGGCAGCAGCCTCTCCGCTGCGCCTTTCCGCTTCTCCCCGACCTGCTCTTTGGGGCTGGTGGTGGGCTTCCCCCCGCCAGCCCCAAAGAGCAGGTCGAAAGGAACCTGAAGCCTGGAGAGCGAGAGGGGTCGGTGCGCACCGACCCCACTCGCTCTCTAGGCTTCCAAGGTAGCCGCCTGAAGGCGACTGAACGCACCTTGTTTTAGAGGGGGGAAACAAGAGGGGGAAAATTCTCCCCCTCTCTGCGCAGCGCCTCCTGTCACTTCGCTGAAGGGGCGCTGGGCAGAGAGGGGGAGAATTTTTTTTTCTTTTCTCCCCCCTCTAAAACAAGGTGCGTCCTATAGAGTGAAAAATACAGTATTTTGTGGTTTTATATCTTGGTTTTATTTTGTGAACCTATACCCCCAGGTATAGGGCAGTATATAAATTCAAACCATCTGGTACGCAGGATGAGACCCTACCTGCCTGCGGACTGTCTTGCCAGAGTGGTGCATGCTCTAGTTATCTCCGCTTGGACTACTGCAATGCGCTCTACGTGGGGCTGCCTTTGAAGGTGACCCAGGAACTGCTATTAATCCAGAATGCAGCAGCTAGATTGGGGACTGGGAGTGGAGACCATATAACACCGGTCCTGAAAAACCTACATTGGTTCCCAGTACGTTTCCGAGCACAATTCAAAGTGTTGGTGCTGACCTTGAAAGCCCTAAATGGCCTTGGCCCAGTATACCTGAAGGAGCGTCTCCACCCCCATTGTTCTGCCCAGACACTGAGGTCCAGCTCCGAGGGCCTTCTGGCGGTTCCCTCATTGTGAGAAGTGAGGTTACAGGGAACCAGGCAGAGGGCCTTCTCGGTGGTGGCGCCCGCCCTGTGGAACGCCTTCCCTTCAAATGTGAATAAGCAGCTATCTTCTCTTTAAAAGACATCTGAAGGCAGCCCTGTTCAGGGAAGTTTTTAATATGTAATGCTGTATTGTTTTCAACACTTGATTGGAAGCCGCCCAGAGTGGCTGGGGAAACTCAGCCAGATGGGCGGGGTACAAATAATAAATTATTATTATTATTATAAACAACAACAACATCTCCTGTTCTGTTTCACCACTGAAAAGCACTTACCATTGGGATGCTTGTTCTAACTTTTAGCCAAAATCTGTGCTTAAGAAAACCTAAGATGAGCTTAATCTTAAAATCTGTGCTTAAGCACAAAATCTGTGTTTAAGAAAACCTAAGATGTTCTCACGGTGGCCAAGAAGCTAAGAATAGAGGTAGACTGGCTCTGGAACTGGAGGCTCCATCAGGACCTAAGAAAAGCCTGGCTTTTGGTACGAGCCAAAGGAGATTCATTTGGTCATCTGGTCTCAAATGACTTTTGGGAAAGGTGCAAGCAGGATTCGCATGCAAGAACTACCGTATTTTTCGCTCTATAGGACACACTTTCCCCCCTCCAAAAATGAAGGGGAAATGTGTGTGCGTCCTATGGAGCGAATGCAGGCTTTCGCTGAAGCCTGGAGAGCGAGAGGGGTTGGTGCGCACCGACCCCTCTCGCTCTCCAGGCTTCAGGAAGCTCTCCGCAAGCCTTCAGAGCGCGACGGGAAGGCTTGCAGATAGCAGTAAGCTCCGGGAGCAAAGGCGAAGTTACGTGCGACCTCGCCCCCGCTTCCGGACCTGTTCTGGGGGCTGGGGTTGGGGGAAGCTCAGGCTTCTCCTGCCCCAACCCCATGGCTAAAAAAGAAGCCAAGACAGTGAGCGGGATCCATCCCCCTTGCTGTCTTGGCTTCCGGCTGGAGAGGTTGTGTGTGGCTATAGAGGAAGTCAAGACAGGCAGCGGGATGGATCCTGCTGGCTGTCTTGGCTTCTTTGCTCTTTGGGGCTGGGGGGGTTACCCCCTTTATTTCCCCCCAAAAAAACTAGGTGCGCCCTATAGAGCGAAAAATACGGTACTCTCTCCTCCTGTGGTTTCCAGCAGCTGTTCTTCAGAAGCCTCACTGCCTCTGACCACAAAGTCAGAGCCTAGCCATCACCGCTAGCGATAATTTTTTGTACATCACCCATCAGACCGGGTCGCCGCAGCCGCTCTGAGCAGCTTCCGGCAAATTGAAAACACCAACCCCGGTTCTGAAAACAATGGTGCAAATCGGAAGCGATTCTCCTTGAATTGAGAGTACCCCAAACTTTGGGTCCCTGGTTGTTGTCGGACTACAACACCCATCATCCCTAGCGAGCAGGGATGATGGGAGTTGTAGTCCCAGTGACATCCGGAGACCCAGCTGTTGGGAAACCACCCATTTTAAGACCTGTGGTTCTCACCTGCTGGTTCCTCTTTCTTCCCTCTCCAGCACGACGGCGACCAGCAACCCCAAGGCCAATGGAGCGAAGACTACGGAAACAGGTAAGCATCTCCAAAACTTGCTTTTTGCATTCTGGGCTACCAGGAAAATGTCCACCCGAGTGGGAGGGCTGATTCTTGGTTTCCGAGGGCACGAGATGAAGAGTTTGGGGGTCGAGGACACAGGTTAGGGGCTGCAGCAAAGCTGCGAGTTTTAAAAGAGGGCGGTTGGCCGGTCAGCGATCCCTGGGTACAATCCTGTGCGCTGGCTGCGGTTGTGAATGATTGCTCAAGTTACTAGTCCACATTGTCAGTTGTCTGCAGCCGTCTGACCAGGGTCGGATTTAGGTCTAAGCTACTGAAGGTAATGGGGCCCTTTATATGTCCAGCTGCCCTTTGTCAACAACAAACTGCCACTGTTTTTTGTGTTGAATCTATGCTATATGGCAATTTATGGACCTAATAGGTATCTCAAGCCATTTGCACACATTGCCCTGCAACCAGTCCATGCAGAATGTAGGCACCCTATATATAGAAAGGAGCAAAGCAGGGATATTTTAGGGAGCAGGCGAGCAGGCGGGGTCCATGACTTACATCAACACAAAACACCGTTGCTGTATGTAGGTTTTATTTTATTTGTTTTTTATCTTATATTTTGGAAATGTACATCCAGGTTATTTTCCCCCTTTACATTTTTTTTGGGGGGAAGGGGGCTCCCAAGAGAGCAGGGCCCTAAGCTATAGGTTGTGTGTCCAAACTATTTTCAAAGAGGACCAGATATGATGAAGTGAACATGCGTCGCGAGGGCTGACCAAAGTTTATTGGATTGAAGTTGCTGGGCTTTTTATTGGATTTTACCCCAGGAAATAGGGACGCGGGTGGCGCTGTGGGTTAAACCACACAGCCTAGGGCTTGCCGATCAGAAGGTCGGCGGTTCGAATCCCCGCAACGACGGGGTGAGCGCCCGTTGCTCGGTCCCTGCTCCTGCCCACCTAGCAGTTCGAAAGCACGTCAAAGTGCAAGTAGATCAATAGGTACCACTCCGGCGGGAAGGTAAACGGCGTTTCCATGCGCTGCTCTGGTTCGCCAGAAGCGGCTCAGTCCTGCTGGCCACATGACCCGGAAGCTGTACGCCGGCTCCCTCGGCCAGTAAAGCGAGATGAGCGCCGCAACCCCAGAGTCGGCGACGACTGGACCTAACTGTCAGGGGTCCCTTTACCTTTTACCCCAGAAAATAAACTGCCACAGGGGGGCTGGATCGTACCGACCAATGGGCTGTCCTAAGAACCGACTTTTTTTTGCTTAATTTTGCAACCTGGTTTTCCTCTCCCCCAGGGAATATGAACACGATGCCCTGCGGAAGAAGTTCACCCACGCTCAGACCTACGACTCCGAATCGGACCAAGACTACGGTTACGACTGGGGGCCTGCCACCGACCTCTAGACTGTTCTGCAGAGATTGGGGTTTGCCGATTGGAGGAATACACGGTGTGTGTTGTGTTACTTTTTTCCCCATTTGGAAATTCTGTGCCTACGACATCCCCGTATGCCCTCTTACCAGCCCCGGGTCCCTGCGGATCAGGACCCCCCGACCCCAAACTCAGGTCCCAATTCTTCGCGGCACCACCTAGCAAGGAACCGTTCCGCCTCTCTTTGCTCTGAAATTCCTGCGATCTTCGGGGGGAAAGATCTGTGCCAACGGCTCGCAGCTTTTGAACAAAGGACCTCGAGGCAAATCGGTTCTTTTTTAAAAACGAGAAGGTGAGAAATAAATAAATCTCCATGCATACCTGCAAAGTTTGGGCCAGTTTTTTAAATAATAATAATAATAATAAACCTCCCTTATTGATCTCTCACTGTCAGAGAAACATTCAAACACCCCTCTGGATTTTTGCCTTAATAAATAGCTTGTTTTAAGCTGTGTTTCAGTTCTAGGTTTTTGTGTGTGTATGTCAGGGTTTGGGTCAGGTAGGCAGGAGCTGAAAACTCCACACGGCTTTTCCTGGAGATCCTTGCTTTGCAGATTTATTTCGTCTTTCATTTCCTAAAATGTTCACATTGTTAAAAACAACAACAACAACACAAATCCGTTCGCCTCAACGCAGCTTCGCAGGTTGTTTCTCAGAATAGAGAAATCGGGAAGTTAGAGAGAGTTGTTTGTCGGAATTGTAAATGGAGAAATGAGGATCTCTCAGGGGCTGAAGGCCGTGTTAAAATGAGAGAGTCACAGGAGGCTGCCTGTTTGAGCAGAGAAAATACCATATTTTTTGCTCTATAGGGTGCACCTAGTTTTGGGGAGTGGAAATAAAGGGGGGGAATTATTTCCCCCACCCAGCCCCAAAGAGCAAAGAAGCCAAGACAGCCGGCTCTCTTGACTTCCTCTTTAGCCACGCACAACCTCTCCAGCCGGGAGAGGTTGCGCACGCTTTGGCAGAAGCCAAGACAGCGAGCAGGATGGATCCCCCTCGCTGTCTTGGCTTCCTTTTTAGCTGCGGGGCTGGGAAAGCCCGAGCTTCCCCCGACCCTAGCCCCCAGAACGGGTCCGGAAGCGGGGGCGAGGTTGCACGTAACCTCGCCTTCGCTCCCGGAGCTTGCTGCTATCCGCAAGCCTTCGGAGCCCGGTGGGCACTCCCGCTGGGCTCTGAAGGTTTGCGGATAGCTGCCCGAAGCCCGGGGTGCGCAGCGCTGCGCTCCCCGGGCTTCGGGCTGCAGGCTGCTATCCGCAAGCCTTTGGAGCCTGGCGAGAACTCCCGCCGCGCTCCGAAGGCTTGTGGATAGCTTCCTGAACCCTGGAGAGCGAGAGCGAGAGAGCGCTCTCCAGGCTTCAGCAAAAGCCTGCATTCGCTCCATAGGACGCACACACATTGCCCCTTCATTTTTGGAGGGGGAAATGTGTGTCCTATAGAGCGAAAATGCGTCCTATAGAGCGAAAAATACAGTATGCTAGCGAGGGCCTATTTGACCGTCCCAGCTTAAAAGCGCCTCTCAAGCCGGGGGAAATTGCAGTCTTCCACTTGCCAGTGGACGGGTGAAAAAAGCAAAAACAGCTTGAAGAGGCTGAATTTGGATGGGGAAAACCCAGATTCGAAGGAGCCTTGCCTCCCAGCTCAAACTGGCAGCTGCCTCAGTACAACCTTGCAGGCACAAAACTCTCCCCAAAAAATATTTTTCGCTCTATAAGACGCACCAGACCACAAGACGCACCTAGTTTTGGGAGGAGGAAAACAAGAAAAAATATATTCTGAATCTCAGAAGCCAGAACAGCAAGAGGGATCGCTGCGCAGCGAAAGCAGCAATCCCTCTCCCTGTTCTGGCTTCTGGGATAGCTGCGCAGCCTGCATTCGCTCCATAAGACGCACACGCATTTCCCCATACTTTTTAGGAGGGGAAAAGTGAGTCTTAGAGAGCAAAAAATACGGTATTTCCCATGTGCTCGCCCTAAAGGTTTTTCAAAAAATAAAAATACAAACTGCCAGGTTAGGCTGTGCCCTAACCTTTTACCCAGAGATGCTGGATTTCCGACTGCAGGAAATGCAGATTTTTGCATTCGCTCACACCCTTGTGAAATCATAAATCGATCCAGACCTATTTGTTTTTTAGCATTTCGTCTGACGATCGGCAAGGCAGCCCATTCCCACTCCTTACTGAAAGGTTTGTGGATGGACACCTGCTGCAAGTTTTGCTTTAGACCTGTTTCTAGTTGCAAAGACCAGCCGCCGAAGTTTTTAACACACGGCAGGGCTGTGTGTGTGTGTGTGTGTGTGTGAGAGAGAGAGAGAGAGAGAGAGAGGTGGAGAAATCTGGTCTATTCAAGAAAGACGGTAGAGCAGTGAGGTGGGTGTAGACTGTCCCACTGCAAAGAATTTTGTTTCTTTATAATATATAACCCAGCCTCCCTGCAAGGAGAAATCTAGCACCTCAAGGTAAAAAATTGTTTCCGCGCAATCAAGAAATCCAGCACCTCAAGGAAAAAACAGTTCCCGCGTAATCCCTTCTCAGCTATGCTCTTTCCCCTTATTCCCAGGACATGGAAATTTTAACACAAGGGCAGCATTTATTTCAATATATAAAAAATTATTTATCCACCAGCAGCGTGATGGGGTACAGCCTTCCTCCCACTGCTTCTTAGCTGCTTCCCATGTCCCGACCCAGAAAACAATTCCACACACACAAACACAAAAACCCACATCTCCGAAACCAAACATTGCAGGGCAACGCTTGAAGATGGACAATTTACCAGCACCCAAAAAATAAACCGCACACAAACACACGCTCCCAGTTAAAGCAAAATAAAACCTTTTTTTCCTGTGATTCCGGGTGGAGAAAAAGTCCGTTGAGAGGCAGGGAGGTCTGAATTCAGAGAAGTCGCCTTTTTGGTGCACAGAGTCTGGTTTGCGATGCGAGAAGGGGTTGCATGCAACTTGTTAAGCAGGTGTAGATTTGCCGCCGCCCCAAGAAAACACCTCCCTTCATAGGAAAACGGGTTGTTCCTGTCCGGTCAGAAGACGGTAAGTTGATGCCGGCATGGTTTTGATGTGAACCTGGAATAAAAAAAACACAAGGGGTGTTTGCGTTAAAGCGATATCACTGGGGAACAATTTTTTTTTGCCACTTTCTGTTGCGTGAGATTTTTCAGCCGTTCTTGTATGTTCTTTCAAATGCAAGTCACTTACATTTATACTCCTATACTACTTTGGCTATGCGTTTAATAAAATGTTGAATTCTTGCACTGTGAAAAACAAAGATTACGGTGAAAAGTGAAAAACATGAATTGAAGAGAAAAAAAACACCCAACTAGAGCTTACAGAACAAAACCAACTTCAGATGTGAAATCAGCACGTCGAAATTAGGTTAGAACGACTGCAGGTGTCAATGCAACAAAAGTTTTGTTCCCCAGTGCCACCCAACAAAAAAAGTTGACTTTGCTAATGTCCGACTCTTTGTGACCCCCTGGACCAGAGCACGCCAGGCACTCATGTCTTCCACTGCCTCCCGCAGTTTGGTCAAACTCACTGCAGATGGTGACAGCAGCCATGAAATTAAAAGACGCCTTCTTCTTGGGAGAAAAGCAATGACAAACCTAGACAGCATCTTAAAAAGCAGAGACATCACCTCGCCAACAAAGGTCCGTATAGTTCAAGCTATGGTTTTCCCAGTAGTGATGTATGGAAGTGAGAGCTGG
Source organism: Podarcis gaigeae (assembly GCF_964106915.1). Classification (NCBI taxonomy): domain Eukaryota; kingdom Metazoa; phylum Chordata; class Lepidosauria; order Squamata; family Lacertidae; genus Podarcis; species Podarcis gaigeae. Next base: position 3,232,749 of record NC_139696.1, on the reverse strand, counting down.
ACCATAAAGAAGGCCAATCGCCGAAGAATGGATGCTTTTGAATTCTGGTACTAGAAGAGACTCTGGAGAGTCCCATGGACTACAAGAAGATCCAACCTCTCCATTCTGAAGGAAATCAGCCCTGAATGCTCACTGGAAGGACAGATCCTGAAGCTGAGGCTCCAGTACTTTGGCCACCTCATGAGAAGAGAAGACTCCCTGGAAAAGACCCTGATGTTGGGAAAGATGGAGGGTACAAGGAGAAGGGGACGACGGAGGACGAGATGGTTGGATAGTGTTCTCGATGCTACCAGCATTAGTTTGACCAAACTGCGGGAGGCAGTGGAAGACAGGAGGGCCTGGTGTGCTCTGGTCCAGGGGGTCATGAAGAGGCGGACACAACTAAACGACTAAACACCAACATCATCATCATCATTATTATTATAAGTACTACTACTACTACTATTCCACAAAAAAACCCACACCCCTGCAGATTGTCAAAGTTTCCCACCCCTCTCGGAAGGCTGACCCCTTTTCAATTTTTTTGCTCTGCCTGTGAAGCCAAATGCATGCAATTTGGGGGTGTTCCTATACTTGCAAATTCATCATCTCGATAAATAATGCTTCGCTGGGAAGGGATGCTTTGATGCCCACCTCGCTGACCGCCTGTGTCAAGATCTGGATGATCTTCTCGTGTGGCATGGCCACCACGCTCTGCCCGTTGATCTCGATGATCCGGTGTCCCACGCGGATCCCGCCCCTCTCTGCGATCCCCCCTCGCATGAGGCTGCAGATCTGGAGCAGGAAGAAGGCAGAGGGACCCTATTTAAGAGTTGGGTAAAGGTAAAGGGACCCCTGACCATTAGGTCCAGTCGTGGCCGACTCTGGGGTTGCGGTGCTCATCTCGCTCTACTGGCCGAGGGAGCCGGCGTACAGCTTCCGGGTCATGTGGCCAGCAGGACTAAGCCGCTTCTGGCGAACCAGAGCAGCACACGGAAATGCTGTTTACCTTCCCGCCGGGGTGGTACCTATTTATCTACTTGCACCTTGACGTGCTTCCGAACTGCTAGGTTGGCAGGAGCAGGGACTGAGCAGCGGGAGCTCACCCTGTCACGGGGATTCGAACCGCCGACCTCCCGATCGGCTAGTCCTAGGCTCTGTGGTTTAACCCACAGCGCCACCTGCGTCCCAGAGCTTGTTTAGTTTATACCTAAATCCGTCACTGCTTTCATGCAGAAGAGACACACCCCCCCCCCGAGTTTTAAGAAGACAGGTAAAGGTAAAGGGACCCCTGACCATTAGGTCCAGTCGTGGCCGACTCTGGGGTTGCGGCGCTCATCTCGCTTTATTGGCAGAGGGAGCTGGCGTACAGCTTCTGGGTCATGTGGCCAGCAGGACTAAGCCGCTCCTGGCAAACCAGAGCAGCGCACGGAAACACCGTTTACCTTCCTGCCAGAGTGGTACCTATTTATCTACTTGCACTCTGACGTGCTTTCGAACTGCTAGGTGGGCAGGAGCAGGGACCGAGCAATGGGAGCTCACCCCGTCATTGCGGGGATTCGAACTGCTGACCTTCTGATCAGGAAGTCCTAGGCTCTGTGGTTTAACCCACAGCGACACCCGTGTCCGATATATATATATATATATATATATATATATATATATGCATATATGCTTTCGTAGATTTTCACGGGTACAGGAATGCAGGTTTTGGTGTCCTCGGGAAGACACCCGAGGACACCAAAACCTGCATATATGCATATATTTATGCATATTTGATATATGCACATATGAAATATGCAACTATGCATATTTATGCAAATCTTTCCAGTGTTATGGGCCTCCAAAGGTCTTAATGCAGCCCCGTTTGCAAGTTTGCTTTGTTATTTAAATTCACTCCAATCCCCGCCTACCCTCCAAAAAACACCCCGCAAAACTTTTCACCACGCAGCCTGGCTCGCTCGCTCGAGCCACCTAAGTTACTCACAATGCCGTTCTCCACGCAGAACCCCAGCGGGTATTTTGCATCAGGTCTCCGCACGATGGCGGTGGTGACGGGCGGGCAGTGGACCACGCTGAGGGTCACCACAGTCTGGCTTTTCAAATCCTGGGAAGGGAGAGCACAGAAATTTGAGGAGTTGGCTTACAGCGGTGCCTATTTATCTACTTGCGCTAGTGTGCTTTCAAACTGCTAGGTTGGCAGGAGCAGGGACGGAGCAATGGGAGCTAACCCCGTCATTGCGGGGATTCAAACCGCCGACCTTCTGATCGGCAAGCCCAAGAGGCTCAGTGGTTTAGACCACACGTATCCATAGCTGTCAACTTGCAGACAAGCAGCCTCAAAAATAAGGGATCAGCAGCCAAAATAAGGAATTTTCCAAGCACAGGTATGTTCAACTTCTGAGCCCCTCCAAGCCAAAGGCAGAAAGCCAAGCCAGCAGCCAAACGAAGCCTCAAGCGGTGGTTCCCACAGCGCAGCAACCCGGCAAAGGGGATGCAGCAAGGGAAACCACCATCACCTCTCCGCTGGGAAGCGCTGAGCAAAGGCGAGTCCCCAGGCAACGCGGCCGATTTGATCGGCACAAGGCATGCAAGCTCCACCCCCCAGTCGTTCTTAGACTCCTTATTGGGTGAGCAACACAGCCAAGCAACACAGTTGGAGCCTCCCTCCTCCCTGGCCGGCAGGGAGGGAGGGCGGGAGGGAGAGGAGCTGCTTCCTTTGAAACCCGGGGAATTTAAGGGACATCATCAATAAGCAGCCGGACACGGCACTGGGATAAGGGACTGTCCCGCCAAATACGGGACGGTTGACAGCTATGGGCGTATCCCCACGTATCATTGTCCCACCACCTCTTCGCAGACTCTGAGGCTTCTTTGCTTCCCACCAGCCCTGGGAACGAAAAGGAGTCTCCTCCTCCGCCGTCGCTCACCCGTATGATGCCCTGGCAGGAAGCCAGGGGCAACCCCACCAGGCTGGTCCCGTTGGCTGACATGATGCGGTCCCCGATACTCAGCTTCCCCGACCGCTCCGCCGCACCTTTGTGCATGAGGTTGGCCACCACCACAGTGGGCAGGATGGAGCCCCAGCCCGACTCCACGATCACGATGCCCAGGATCTCCCCTTTCTGCTTGTGGATGACGACCTAAAAGGTTAACACAGGGCAGGAATCAGTGCGGCGCCGTCTGTAGGAACTGGTAATCTTTCAGTGCGTCTATCCAAAACTTCCCTCTTGTGGTTTATCCCCACAACAGCTACTCACTTTGGGCTTAAGTCAAGCAAAGTCTAATTTGTCTGTGCCCAAATGATCTTTGCTATGGGTTAAACCACAGAGCCTAGGACTTGCCGATCAGAAGGTCGGCGGTTCGAATCCCCGCAATGACGGGGTGAGCTCCCGCTGCTCGGTCCCTGCTCCTGCCAACCTAGCAGTTCAAAAGCACGTCAAAGTGCAAGTAGATCAATAGGTACCACTCCGGCAGGAAGGTAAACGGCGTTTCCGTGCGCTGCTCTGGTTCCCAGAGGTGACCCGGAAACTACAACTAATCCAGAATGCGGCAGCCAGACATCTGAAGGCAGCCCTGTTCGGGGAAGTTTTGAATGTGTGACATCTTAGTGTATTTTTGGTCTTTGTGGAAGCCGCCCAGAGTGGCTGGGGAAACCCAGCCAGATGGGCGGAGTACAAATAATAAATTATTATTATTATTTATCTAGACCAACCCCCTACAATGCAGGTGAGCCCACCCACCTCTGGGGAAAGGAGGGGAAAGATCCGTCCTTACTTCCTTACAGTTCTCTTGCTTGGAGAAGTGCGCCAAATCGCCGTTGTACAGCTCTTCTCCCGGGACGAAGCTTTCATCGCCCTCATCGTCGCCGCATCGCCGGGGGTGGAGTTGGTCGGGGTCGATGCCACTGGCCCTCAGGAACTGCTGGTACGCGACGCTGAAAGCTTGGCCGATAGCTTGGGCTATCAAGGGAGCCTGCGGAAGGAGAAGGCGGGTTTCCGGTGCGGAACTCGAACCCAGGACCGCGGGGTTAAAAGTCACATGATCTACTGACTGAGCCGTCAACGATAACAACATCAGCAGCATGGTTGTGACTACAATTATTATCGTCACACAGAGCCGATAAAAATAAATGATTTTTTAAAAATCAGATTTTTTTATTTGATTTTTTAAAAATTAAAACAGAAATCTGATTTTTTAAAATGTAAATGGCATTTTTAAAATAAAATGCTTTTTTTGGGGGGGGGAAATCTTTCTAAATATTTTCTATCTCAGTTACATTATAGTCCAAAGGCTATTCATCAGGAAATAAGGATTGGCTTTAAGTTTTTTTAATAAAATAAAATTGTTTAACCACATCAGTTAATAAACATGGATACATACGCTATAATGTCATTGTTTTAGTTAAGTAAATTATTTAAATTGTCATTAAGGAAATGATTGTTTTCCCCCCTTCCAATAAAGTACAGCAGAAAAGTTGCCCAAATATAAACAGTTAACTTACTAAACCTCACAATCATTTCATAATTATCTATGTATTTCTAATAGTAAAACCAAATCAGTCATTTTTGATATAGCTGTAAAAACTGCTCTGAAAACTCATTATTCCAAAAAACCGAAACCTTCCTCTGGTTGTCAATATTAAGATGATACCAGCAAGAACGAGTGGGGGGGGGGGACCAATTTGAATCAAGTCTTACTGACCAGCGATTAAAATTGATTTGATATCAGTCAAATCCACCCTGTTGCTATATTCCACTTACTATTTATTGCTTGTCATAAGGACTAGAAACTTGATTTCAAAACACAGCTCTCTGCATTCTACCTCTCCTAGCTCTACCTCTCTTTTAAATCAGAACCAGTGAAGGCAGTGAAGGTCCTGTGTGAGTGCCTGGAGGCGGTTGGAGGATGGATGGCGGCTAACAGATTGAGGTTGAATCCTGACAAGACAGAAGGACTGTTTTGGGGGGACAGGAGGCGGGCGGGTGTGGGGGATTCCCTGGTCCTGAATGGGGTGACTGTGTCCCTGAAGGACCAGATGCGCAGCCTGGGAGTCATTCTGGACTCACAGCTGACCATGGAGGCGCAGGTCAGTTCTGTGTCCAGGTCAGCTCCCTCTGGTACGCAGCATGAGACCCTCCCTGCCTGCGGACTGTCTCGCCAGAGTGCTCCATGCTCTAGTTATCTCCCGCTTGGACTACTGCAATGCTCTCTACGTGGGGCTGCCTTTGAAGGTGACCTGGAAACTACAACTAATCCAGAAAGCGGCAGTTAGACTGGGGACTGGGAGCGGCCGCCGAGACCACATAACACCAGTCCTGAAAGACCTGCATTGGCTCCCAGGACGTTTCCGAGCACAATTCAAAGTGTTGGTGTTGACCTTTAAAGCCCTAAACGGCCTCGATCCAGTATACCTGAAGGAGTGTCTCCACCCCCATTGTTCTGCCCGGACACTGAGGTCCAGCTCCGAGGGCCTTCTGGCGGTTCCCTCACTGCGAGAAGTGAAGTTACAGGGAACCAGGCAGAGGGCCTTCTCGGTGGTGGCGCCTGCCCTGTGGAACGCCCAACCTTCAGATGTCAAGGAAATAAACAACTATCTGACTTTTAGAAGACATCTGAAGGCAGCCCTGTTCAGGGAAGCTTTTAACATTTAACGCTGTATTGTTTTTAACACGTGACTGGGAGCCGCCCAGTGTAGCTGGGGAAGCTTAGCCAGATGGGCGGGGTATAAATAATAAATTATTATTATTATCATTATTATTCTCCTTTCCATTTCTACACGGGATCTCACACACATATACGGCCCCCGAGGTTCTCCCCCGGCCCCCGATTTCCCCAAGCTCACATCCGCCGAGTGGAAGACGTGGCAGATCATCTTGTAGAGTTGCTTTTCGGCAGAGGTGTCGGCCCGGCGAGGCAGTTTCCGGCGGGCCATGAGAACCACGATATTCCCGATGTCAGCGATGTAGGAGATAGTTTGCAGGAGATGGTCCATCATCGCCTCCTGGGAACAGAGAGAGGGAAATGAAGGAGATGTCACAAGGAATAGGAGCCAGGCTTTGGCCAAGTGTTTTTGGCACTCGGAAATCCCTGGCGAATCCTCGAACTCGAGCCCCGCTTCCGCCTCTGCCGCTAGGCTACCCGGAAGCCCGCAAGGGACGCACCTGGGAGTCGGCCGTCAGGACCTTGATCCTCTGCGTGGAGATGAAGAGGTCCACCTCCGTCATGGGCTGTGATTCTCCTTCGGGGGCCTGTAAGGCAATGGCAGGCGTCTTGAGGCAAGCGATGGCCGGGAAATAGAGAGACGGGGTGGTCGGGAAAGGGAGAGACGTGGGGCAAGTGATGGCTGGGAGATGGAGCAGCATGGGGCAAGTGATGGCTGGGAGATGGAGAGACATGGGGCAAGTCATGGCTGAGAGATAGAGCAGGATTGGGCAAGTGATGGCTGGGAGATTAAGCAAAGAGGGGCAAGTGATGGCCGGCAGAGGGAGCAAAATGGGGCAAGTGATGGCTGGGAGATTAAGCGAAGTGGGGCAAGTGATGGCCGGCAGAGGGAGCAACATGGGGCAAGTGATGGCTGGGAGATTAAGCAAAGTGGGGCAAGTGATGGCCGGCAGAGGGAGCAACATGGGGCAAGTGATGGCTGGGAGATTAAGCAAAGGGGGCAAGTGATGGCCGGCAGAGGGAGCAACATGGGGCAAGTGATGGCTGGGAGATTAAGCGAAGTGGGGCAAGTAATGGCCGGCAGAGGGAGCAACATGGGGCAAGTGATGGCCGGCAGAGGGAGCAACATGGGGCAAGTGATGGCTGGGAGATGGAGCAACATGGGGCAAGTGATGGCTGGGAGATTAAGCGAAGTGGGGCAAGTAATGGCCGGCAGAGGGAGCAACATGGGGCAAGTAATGGCTGGCAGAGGGAGCAACATGGGGCAAGTGATGGCTGGGAGATTAAGCGAAGTGGGGCAAGTGATGGCCGGCAGAGGGAGCAACATGGGGCAAGTGATGGCCGGCAGAGGGAGCAACATGGGGCAAGTGATGGCTGGGAGATTAAGCAAAGTGGGGCAAGTGATGGCCGGCAGAGGGAGCAACATGGGGCAAGTGATGGCTGGGAGATTAAGCAAAGGGGGCAAGTGATGGCCGGCAGAGGGAGCAACATGGGGCAAGTGATGGCCGGCAGAGGGAGCAAAATGGGGCAAGTGATGGCTGGGAGATTAAGCGAAGTGGGGCAAGTAATGGCCGGCAGAGGGAGCAACATGGGGCAAGTGATGGCTGGGAGATGGAGCAACATGGGGCAAGTGATGGCTGGGAAATTAAGCGAAGTGGGGCAAGTAATGTCCGGCAGAGGGAGCAAATGGGGCAAGTGATGGCCGGCAGAGGGAGCAACATGGGGCAAGTAATGGCCGGCAGAGGGAGCAACATGGGGCAAGTGATGGCTGGGAGATGGAGCAACATGGGGCAAGTGATGGCTGGGAGATTAAGCGAAGTGGGGCAAGTAATGGCCGGCAGAGGGAGCAACATGGGGCAAGTGATGGCCGGCAGAGGGAGCAACATGGGGCAAGTGATGGCTGGGAGATGGAGCAACATGGGGCAAGTGATGGCTGGGAGATTAAGCGAAGTGGGGCAAGTAATGGCCGGCAGAGGGAGCAACATGGGGCAAGTAATGGCCGGCAGAGGGAGCAACATGGGGCAAGTGATGGCTGGGAGATTAAGCGAAGTGGGGCAAGTAATGGCCGGCAGAGGGAGCAACATGGGGCAAGTGATGGCCGGCAGAGGGAGCAACATGGGGCAAGTGATGGCTGGGAGATTAAGCGAAGTGGGGCAAGTAATGGCCGGCAGAGGGAGCAACATGGGGCAAGTGATGGCTGGGAGATGGCGCAACATGGGGCAAGTGATGGCTGGGAGATTAAGCGAAGTGGGGCAAGTAATGTCCGGCAGAGGGAGCAAATGGGGCAAGTGATGGCTGGGAGATGGAGCAACATGGGGCAAGTGATGGCTGGGAGATTAAGCGAAGTGGGGCAAGTAATGGCCGGCAGAGGGAGCAACATGGGGCAAGTGATGGCCGGCAGAGGGACAAACATGGGGCAAGTGATGGCTGGGAGATTAAGTGAAGTGGGGCAAGTGATGGCCGGCAGAGGGAGCAACGTGGGGCAAGTGATGGCTGGGAGATGGAGCAACATGGGGCAAGTGATGGCTGGGAAATTAAACGCAGTCAGGCAAGTGAGGGCCGGCAGAGGGAGCAACATGGGGCAAGTGATGGCCGGCAGAGGGAGCAACATGGGGCAAGTGATGGCTGGGAGATTAAGCGAAGTGGGGCAAGTGATGGCCGGCAGAGGGAGCAAATGGGGCAAGTGATGGCCGGCAGAGGGAGCAACATGGGGCAAGTGATGGCTGGGAAATTAAACGCAGTCAAGCAAGTGAGGGCCGGCAGAGGGAGCAACATGGGGCAAGTGATGGCCAGAAAATGGAATCACATGGGGCAAATGATGGCCGGCAGAGGGAGCAACATGGACCAGACCACAGACCCCTCTAGCCCCACCTCCTGCTTCCAGAGTTGAACAGCCTGAGTGCCCCAACGGAAAGTCCACAAACCTCTCCCACTCTGCCCCTGCCAGAAGGCGCCGAGAGAGATAGACTGTGGCTGTACCTGGAGGCTCCGCTTAGGTGGAATTAGGAATGCTAAAGGATCCCTTGCTGGATTGGACCAAAGCTGCATCTACAGCAACACATCTCTGGGGACAGAGGTTGCAGCAGCTGCCCACTCCCCTTGGATCTCACCTTGATCCTGTCCACGGCTTTCTGGGCTTGTGCCATACGGACGTGGGTGGGGGGGTTCCTCTCGGAGACCAGCTGCGTGGAGCCCAGGTACTTGGCCCCGAAGATCACGCCGTCCAGCAGATCTTCGGGCTCGCAGGGGCCTGGGACTGGATTAAACGACGAAAGGGCCCGTTTCTTAACGGAACGTGGAATGGAACAAAGCAAAAAAACAACAACACCCTTTCCCTCAACCCTCAAGTTTCTAGTCCACATGGGGGAAGTTCTGCACCTGGAACAAGAGTAGCTCCCCTCTTTTCTGTATGAGATTGTGATAGGAATTTTGAGGTCTTAGATATATGGCAATGTTCATAACCACACATACCGTGTTTTTCGCCCCATAGGACGCACTTTTTCCCCTCCAAAAATGAAGGGGAAATGTGTGTGCGTCCTATGGGGCGAATGCAGGCTTTCGCTGAAGCCTGGAGAGCGAGAGGCATCGGTGCGCACCGACCCCTCTCGCTCTCCAGGCTTCAGGAAGCTCTCCGCAAGCCTTGGAAGCCCGGCGGGAGTTCCCGCGGGCTCACAAGGCTTGCGGGCAGTAGCCTGCAGCCCCGGCGAGTGTCCGTAAGCCTTGCGTGCCCGGCGGGAGGTCCCGCCGGGCGCGCAAGGCTTGGAGCAGCAGCCTGCCGCCCGAAGCACGCGGAGCCCTCTGGAGGGTGCCCCGTGCTTCGGGCAGGTGTGCGCAAGGCTTGGGGCGGCAGCTGCATCTGGGGGGGAAATAATTTTTTTTTATTCATTCCCCCCCCCCCAAATGAGGTGCGTCCTATGGGCCGGTGCGCCCTATAGGACGAAAAATACGGTACATAGATCAGCACAGGAAGACCGACCTGAAGCCATTTTGATTCCTAAACCGAGCCAATGTTTTCTCTGCAAGGTCAAAGTGGGAAATCTCCCCATTGTCTCTTTCCTCACAAATCTTGTCTTAAGGGTATGTCTGTCTTTGAATAGGGTGTGAGCCTGTGACCTGGCCCAGGAACTAAGTATTTATCACTACAAAAGACTGGCCAGGCTCCCCAGGCAATCCAATCAAGTAACCAGCCAGACAGGAGATAAACAACGACAGGAGAAAAACAACCTTCAAATTTCTGCTGTAGACCGCCTTTTCTGTGACGTAGGTGTGATGTGTCGGAGGGGTGGTCTTAGGTTACACCCCTTCTGTGATGTATGTTTGATGTTTCTGGGGGTGGCAATTTCAAAAGTCTTTAAAAGGCCTTGCACGACATTTTTCTGGGTTCCTCCTCTCTCCTGCGTGTGAGGGGAACACCCTGTTGTAATCGATCAATAAAGGCCAAGCTTACTAGCTGCTTTGCTTCTCAATATTCTCTGGATGGCCTCTGTTATCTTCTTCTACCAATAGGGAACCTACCATATTTTTTGCTCTCTAAGACTCACTTTTTCCCTCCTAAAAAGTAAGGGGAAATGTGTGCGCGTCTTATGGAGCGAATGCAGGCTGCGCAGCTATCCCAGGAGCCAGAACAGCAAAAGGGATCGCTGCTTTCGCTGCCCAGCGATCCCTCTTGCTGTTCTGGCTTCCGAGATTCAGAATATTTGTTTTTTATTTTTTTGCTCCTCCAAAAACTAGGTGCGTCTTATGGTCTGGTGCGTCTTATAGAGCGAAAAATACAGTATGTAAGGACTCTATATGGGCTCTTGGATACCCCGTAAGGGAAAAGGGCAAATTTTTGTTTACAACAAGAGTGGAAGGGTTCAGGTATGCCCAGACACAGCCCCACACGTTGAAATACCCCGACCCTCAACACAGAAGCCTCCTCCTGCGAGTGGGTCAAAAAACCTCCTTCGCTCACCTTCTTTGTAAGTCGGCAAGGACGACAAATCCGCTTTATCCTGTTCAAAGAGGGAAACAAGAGAGTCGCGGTCGGTTACATCCTCCTTCGAACTTGCTTAGTCGGCTTGCAAACCGCCTCGTGCATTGTAACGCAGAAAGGCGGCGTGCATATAAAAAGCAAAGTCAAATGAAAGCTCCCTTATTCTTCTAAAGGACCTTGCTCTGTCTACACCGCTGGTAGGCGGCTAACAGATTGAGGTTGAATCCTGACAGGACAGAAGTGATGTTTTAGGGGGACAGGGGGCGGGCGGGTGTGGGGGATTCCCTGGTCCTGAATGGGGTCACTGTGCCCCCGAAGGACCAGGTGAGCCGCCTGGGAGTCATTTTGGACTCACAGTTGTCCATGGAGGCGCAGGTCAGTTCTGTGTCCAGAGCAGCTCCATCTGATACGCAGGATGAGACCCTACCTACCCGCAGACTGTCTGGCCAGAGTGGTGCATGCTTTGGTTATCTCCCGCTTGGACTACTGCCATGCGCTCTGCGTGGGGCTGCCTTTGAAGGTGACCTGGTAACTGCAACTAATCCAGAATGCGGCAGCTAGACTGGGGACTGGGAGCAGCCGCTGAGACGACATAACACCGGTCCTGAAAGACCTCCATTGGCTCCCAGGACGTTTCTGAGCACAATTCAAAGTGTTGGTGCTGACCTTGAAAGCCCTAAATGACCCAGTAGACCTGAAGCAGCATCTCCACCCCCATCGTCCAGCCCGGACACCTGGGTCCATCTCCTGAGGGCCTTCCGGCTGTTCCCTCCCTGCGAGAAGCGAGGTTACAGGGAACCAGGCAGAGGGCCTTCTCGGTGGTGGCACCCTCCCTATGGAACGCCCTCCCATCAGATGTCAAGGAAACAAACAACTATTTGACTTTTAGAAGACATCCGAAGGCAGCACTGTTTAGGGAAGTTTTTAACGTTTGAAGTTTTATCGTGTTTTTAATTTTCTGTTGGGAGCCGCCCAGAGTGGCTGGGGAAACCCAGCCAGATGGGTGGGGTATAAACAATAAAATTAATCTATTATTGTTGTTGTTGTTGTTGTTGTTGTTGTTGTTGTTGTTGTTGTTATTACTATGGTGAATGGCATTGGCGTTTCAACCCGGGACAAAGTGTGCACCCTCACGAGACGCTTACCACCACGTCTGAAGAGCAGGACGCCTCTTCCTCGCGGGCAGACCCCGGCACCGGCCGCCTCCAGCCCAGCTCCGGCGAAGGTCCCCCCAAAACAGAATCAGCGGAGGAGAGAGGTGTCTCCTTCCACTGCCGGGGGCCTTCCCCCCGAGCCCTGTCCGAGGCCAATTCCCCGGGGACCGTTCCCCCGGGACAGCTGCTCCCGGCCACCGCGTCCGAGCGAGCGAGGGGCGTTTCGGCGCCCGCGTCGGCAGGGGACCCCCGTTCGTAGCGAAGGAGGCTGAGAAGATCCTCACTCTCAACCTCCGCTGACAGCAGCCCTCGCCCCCTCCGCGGGCGCACCGGACCCCCCAAGCCGTGCCCGGTGGCGATGTGGAGCGGGCAAGGGGCCCCCTGGCACTCTTCAGGCGCAAGGAGAGGGTCTCCGTCGCCTTCGGAAACACGGCCTTCTTCGCCGTCGGAGGCGGGCAGAAGACCGTCTTCGGACGTAGGCGATCGGTCTTCGAAATTCGGGCTGAGTCGCTGCAGGCGGGTCAGGAGGCCGTGAAGATGCAGGTGATCGGAATCCGGGGCGTCTTCCTCTTCGTCCCGGGCGATGTCCGCATCTTCCATTTCTACGAGAAGCTCAGCCGGGTCTGCGGGTTGCAGGTCGCTTTCCCCCAAGGCTTCTCGGGGGCCCGGCGTCCAGCCGGCGTCCCCGGACACGGGTTCGGGAGACGCCTCCATCACGACCCTGCTGGAGGAAAAGCAAGGTTCAGCCCTCTGAGAAGTCAGGGCATTGTGGGGAGTGATATAAACAGAAAGGAATGTAAGCTCTTTTTATATGCAATAACAGCAGCAAGAATATGACTGGCCCAATAATGGAAGCAAGAAGAATTACTGACGATTGAAGAATGGAGGATGAAGTTAACGGACTATGCAGAGCTAGATAAACTAACAGGAAGGATTCGAAACCGGCAGGACCATAAATTCACGAAGACTGGAGTAAATTTACGGACTACTTGAAAAGATATTTGTGAAGATCAGACGGCGTTTGTAGGTTTGCAAGAAGTTTTGTGAGGAGTGTAATTGGAAGTATTGCAAAAATGGAGAAGGGGAAGGGTGATTTGTTAAGAGATGTAAAGGTAATATAAAGTTAAGAAATGCATAAGAAGTGGTTAAAACGGTGGATCATCAGAGGTGCTGATGGAAGTCTGAAAAGATTGTATAAGTGATAAGTTTTGTGGTACAGTGGTGCCCCGCAAGACGAAAAACTCGCTAGACGAAAGAGTTTTCCGTTTTGGAGGCGCTTCGCAAGACAAATTTCCCCATGGGCTTGCTTCGCAAGACGAAAACGTCTTGCGAGTTCTTGCGAGTTTTTCCCCTTTCCCCACCCCTTTTCTAAGCCGCTAAGCCGCTAATAGCCGCTAATAGCGCTAATCCGCTAATGGCCGTGCTTCGCAAGACGAAAAAACCGCTAGACGAAGAGACTTGCGGAACTGTACATTTTATAATTTATATGCAAACCCCAGCCTAACTGGCGAGCCCAAATGTACATAAAATTGATTCAAAACATGTGGATAACTACAAGGAAAGTATCACAGCACTAGCTGTTTCCTTTTTAAAAAAGCCTTTTGTTGTTGTTACTATTATTAAGTGTTTCCATATTTCAAAAAATTGAAAATACAGACACAAAATTTGTTTTGTTTTTTTACAAAGTGGTTGAGCTTTGTTTGGCAAAACCTCCGAAAGCACTGAAGATTTTTAGCTATCTGCCAAAAAATCAACACTTCCGACCAGTGCCGGATTTACGTTTAAACTAAATAAGCTGTAGCTTAGGGCCACACTCTCTTGGCCCCCCCCAAAAAAAAATTTAAAGGAAAAAAACTGGATTTCCAAAGTAGAAGATAAAAAACAAAATAAAACCTACATCTAGCAACAGTGTTTTGTGTTGCGTGGGTTCCTCTGATGTAAGTCATGGGCCCTGCCTGCTAGCCTGCTCCCTAAAATATCACTGGTTTGCTCCTTTCTATATATAGGGTGCCTACATTCTGCATGGACTGGTTGCATGGCAACATGGGCAAATGGCTTGAGATACCTATGAGGTCCATAAATTACCATATATAGCATATATTCAACACACACAAAACAGTGACCATTTGTTGTTGACAAAGGACAGCTGGACATAGAAAGGACCCCATTACCTTCAGTAGTTTAGGGCCTCATCAAACCAAAATCTGGCCCTGATCCTGACATAGGCTGCCGTGGACATATTTACCGATTTTGTTTCAGATGGACGGATCCCAGATAGGTCTTAGAATTTCAGTTGTAAAGCCCCCTGACCGTTAGGTCCAGTTGTGGCCAACTCTGGGGTTGCGGCGCTCATCTCGCTTTATTGGCCGAGGGAGCCGGCGTACAGCTTCCGGGTCATGTGGCCAGCAGGACTAAGCTGCTTCTGGCGAACCAGAGCAGCGCACGGAAACGCCATTTACCTTCCCGCCGGAGCGGTACCTATTTATCTACTTGCACTTTGACGTGCTTTTGAACTGCTAGGTTGGCAGGAGCAGGGACCGAGCAACGGGAGCTCACCCCGTCACTGCGGGGATTCGAACCGCCGACCTTCTAATCAGCAAGCCCTAGGCTCTGTGGTTTAACCCACAGTGCCACCCGCATCCCTTTAAATCCTTATACCACTCTTAATCAGAATATCATACATCAGCTCCCAAGAGCCTGTTGGTGGAACAGGAAGGTTTTCAGCTGCCACCGGAAAGACAACGAGAAGGGAGCTTGCCTGGTTTCCCTAGGCAGGGAGTTCCAAAGTTGCCTCGGAGGAGCCAACACCAAGAAGGCCCTTTCCTGCATCCCCACCAAGCGGGACCGAGAGAAGGGCCTCTCCAAAGATCCCAAAGTTGCCTGGGAGGAGCCAACACCGAGAAGGCCCTGTTCTTCGTCCCCACCAAGCGGAACCGAGAGAGGGGCCTCTCCAAAGATCTCAAAACCCAGACAGGCTTGTATGGGACGACACAAGAACCTTGAACCTGCTCTGACAGCATTTGGGGGCCCGGGAGCCCTGTGCCGTGGCGGTCTGCCCCACTTCAACCATCCTGAGGGGCTGTGTTTCGCACCAGGACCGACCCCCGCCCCCAGTGCACCATTTCAGCGAAATGGGAAAGGGAATCCCGATTCCTGCTTTTCAGCGGGGAGTCGTATGAAGTTTAAAAACAGGTTTTACCTGGAGCCCTGGTTAACCACTTGCTTGTAACCTTGGGGGCTGGAATCTGGTGGATTTGAAAGCCAATCAGATCCCTGGGCAATATCTGAGCCGCTCTGGGCCTCGGGTGCCGCCAATTCGGAGATCACAGATTCTCCTTTTGGAACGTGGGATTGCAGACGGCCAGGAGACGGACCGGGCTGTTCCCAGTCGGAAGAAGCGTCTGTTCCGCAGGCATCTGGGTCTGTCGCCATGCGCTCCTCTAAGTCCATGGAGAGGGTCTCTGGGGGGTCGGTCACCAAATTCGCCTCTGACTTGAAGTCCATCTCGCTGTCGGTCATGATGGGGGAAGGAATAGCCCTACACTTGAAAACAAAAGCGAGCATACAAGACCAGGCTCCGGGGAGACCCGAATTCAAATCCTACCACCCACCTGACCGTCAACCTCCCTTGGGGGTCAGTGCTAGAAATCTCCCAGGTTATCCCGGTAAAATTAGCAAAAATGTACAGTGGTCCCTTGGTTACGTTTCCTCTTCACTAACCCTAGGAATTAATTTGTGGCCTGCATTCTCCTTCTGCATCAAAAACAACCCAAAACCTAGCATTTATTAATTGCTAGGGTTTACCCTAAATGTAGAACAGCGTTTAAAAAAATAAATAAATACAGATGTTGCAGATTGGAATGTGGAAACGGACGCATGGAACAGACTTGCGGACGCTCACACGGTTTTGTATTTTTGTTATACGGTGGTCCCTTGGTTCTCAAACGCCTTGGTTCTCAAACAACTTGGAACCCAAACACTGCAAACCCGGAAGGAAGTATTCTGGTTTGCAAACATTTTTCGGGAAGCTGAACGTGCTCCGTTTTGAGTGCCATACTTCCGATTTGAATGTTACGCTGAGATCTCTCTGTTTTTGCTATTTATTTTGCGTTTTTGCGGCTCTTTTGTGTGTGTGACTGTGTGGAACCCAGTTCAGCTACTGATGGATTGATTGATTGTGTGACTGCAGTACATAGTTCATTGCTTTCATTTTATGGGTCGATGGTCTCGCTAGATAGTAAAATTCATGTTCAATTGCTGTTTTAGGGGTTGTTTTTAAAAGTCCGGAGTGCATTCATCCGTTCTGAATTGCTTTCTATGGGAAAGCGCGCCTTGGTTTTGGAACGCTTTGGTTTTGGAGCAGACTTCCGGAACGGATTAAGGTTGAGAACCAAGGTACCACTGTATCTGAGATTCTAGCACTGCTGGGGGGGGGGGCGATGCTCAAAGCCCATCCAGCCTCGAAGGGTTGTTTTTGGGATTTAAATGGGCCCAACATCTGGAAAGAGCAATGCACACCGTTTTAAGAAGAAAGGTAAAGGTAAAGGGACCCCTGACCATTAGGTCCAGTCGTGGCCGACTCTGGGGTTGCGGCGCTCATCTCGCTTTACTGGCCGAGGGAGCTGGCGTACAGCTTCCGGGTCATGTGGCCAGCAGGACTAAGCCGCTTCTGGCGAACCAGAGCAGCGCACGGAAACGCCGTTTACCTTCCTGCCGGAGCAGTACCTATTTATCTACTTGCACTCTGACGTGCTTTCGAACTGCTAGGTGGGCAGGAGCAGGGACCGAGCAACGGGAGCTCACCCTGTCATTGCGGGGATTCGAACCGCCGACCTTCTGATCGGCAAGTCCTAGGCTCTGTGGTTTAAGAAGAAAAGGTGTGGTATAAATGCATTAAAGAAATCTAGTCTAGTATTTTGTTCTCACAGTAGCCAAAAATATTACAATTTACTGAACTTCGCTGCAATTTTGGAGAACTGCAATGTGCTTCAGGCACCGATATATGCTAAGATAATCGGCTCGGAATGTTTCTGTTCAGGCAAAACTGCCCCGACATGTTCAGGTCTTTTTACTTTTTACTTTACTGCCGATTTTGGGGTTTGGGCCTTCTTTTATTTTTTTTAGAAAAACGTTTCCAACGGTTTTTGAACTCATCCTTCGCAGGTCGTTTTAACCCTTCTCGTAAAAGCACTTAGAAGTTTTGCTACGGTGGTCGAATCAATTAAATTCAATTAAATTTGGGAAGGGCGGCTAAAAAAGCAAAGACAACGTAACTGATATGGTAATGATTTCAGAAAAGGAAATGGCACAATTTGGTTGCCGTCTGCAGATTTTCTTTCGGAGAACAGGACTCGCGTCTATTTTATTTTTTTCACAAAACAACAATAAATGTTCCCCAGGCATTTGAGAAATTAAGAGATATTTGCAGCTATCAATGCTTTTGCAAGCATTATTCCAAATTCCGGGCGTGCTTTTTCACAAGGCAAACCCATGCATGTTTACTCCCAATGATTCCCACATCCAATATGTGCCTAGAGTTGCAGCCTTAAGGTGGAAGTCTAACCCCATCTACTCAGAAGTAAGCCTTACTGAATTCAAGGGCGGAGGGCTTACTCCCAGGTGATTGAAGTCAAAACTTAATTGCAATGCTTTGCAAGCCTTTTTTAAAAAGCAAGCAGTGAATTCTGGGCATGTGTGGCTTGTTTACTTAGGAGTAGGCAGGGTTATTGTTATTTAAAGTATTTACAAACCACCCAAAGGACTGAAACGGACACAACTAAACCCACCCCAAAATTAAACAAAAACACAGAACTCAGCTATAGGAAAGTTGCCAGTCGTTGCCATCAAACCACCCAATTTTTAAAAATTCAGATTGAATTAATTTTTGCCTGGCTTGATGTATAACAGATCTATAAGCTTGCCAGATTATTTCACACTGTTTTGGTTGCATTTCAGACGGTTTATAAGCAAAACGAAGCGGATGCAAACTTTTTAAGGGGGAAAAACTCACTTTCTGGAAAACTTTTTTGTTGTTGCTGCAGAGGAGGAGCGACCAGGAGAGGAGGAGCTTTGCAAACCTGCAGGTTTTGGTGCTTTTTGCAAGCAGGATCCGGCCCGCTCATTCCGGGTCAGGGCATTGTTTGTTGCTGCTGTTTGGTTTTTCTACCCCAGCCTGCAACTTGCTAATCCTTTCTCAGAACTTCTTTTTCTTCCTGCTGGGTCTTTTCTCTCCCTGTGGATTGAGCATGTGTGGGGAGGAGGGAAAAAGAAAGGAATAAAGGATTCTGGGAGGTGTAGTTTTCTTGGTTGCACGGTGCTCCCATCAGCCTCCAAAAGACTGATCAGCCGCCGGGTCAAACAGGGAGCCGAGATGTCCCTTTTAAACGCGAAGAATAATCCTGCGTCACCCAGAAGCTTGCAGATTGCTTTTATCAAAATATATATACACACACACATGCATTCAAAAAGCAAAACATACCTGAATCAGCTTGACCCTCCACTGGGTAAAACAGAGAGCCGAAGTGGCCCTTTTGAGCATGGAGAAGAATCCTGTTTCACCCAGAAGCTTGCAGATTGCTTTTATCAAAATATATACGCACGCACATGCATTTAAAAGGCAAAACTCACCTGAATCAGCTTGACCCTCCGCTGGGTCAGACAGAGAGCGGGTCAAAAAGCAAAACATACCTGAATCAGCTTGACCCTCCACTGGGTAAAACAGAGAGCCGAAGTGGCCCTTTTGATCGCGGAGAAGAATCCTGTGTCACCCCGAAGCTTGCAGATTGCTTTGATTAAAATATATACGCACGCACATGCATTTGAAAAGCAAAAACCTACCTGAAAGATTGACCTTTTCGAAGGGGGTAGAAAGATACCCCTGCAACGGTTTGGGGCCGAAGAAGCTCCCTCCCTGACGAAATTTGCTTTGAAGATCAAACCGGGGAGCGAATCCTCTCTCTTTCTGGTCGTAATAAGACTCCTCTCTCCTCTTTAACCTGCTTCCTTTCACGGGCTTTCGGAAGATCTCTTTGCAAGCAGATCAAGTTGCCTTTTAGGGAGCTGGGGGATCAGATTCTGTTTAAAAATCCATGATGGGGCATCGTTGTCTTTCATATGTCAGCAAAATATCAACGGGGAAAAGGCCTTCTCCTAAACAGATCTTCCTTTCGGCAGGGATAGTGTAATAGGAATTTTATGGTCTTAGATATATGGCAATGTTCATAACCGCACGTAGATAGATCAGCACAGGAAGGCCAACCTGGAACCATTTTGATTCCTAAACTGAGCAAATGTTTTCTCTGCAAGGTCAAAGTGGGAAACCTCCCCATTGTCTTTTCCTTCACAAATCCTATCTTAAGGGTATGTCTGTCTTTGAATAGGGTGTGAGCCTGTGACCTGGCCCAGGAACTAAGTATTTATCACTACAAAAGACTGGCCAGGCTCCCCAGGCAATCCAATCAAGCAACCTGCCCGACAGGAGATAAACAAGGACAGGAGAAAAACATTAAGATTTCTGTTTTAGACTGCCTTTTCTGTGATGTAGGTGTGATGTATCTGAGGGGTGGTCTTAGGTTACACCCCTTCTGTGATGTATGTATGATGTTTCTGGGGGTGGTCTTGATCTACAGGGTGGCAATTTCAAAAGTCTTTATAAGGCCTTGCACACCTTTTTTCTGGGTCCCTCCTCTCTCCTGCAGGTCTGTTGCAACAGATCAATAAAGGCCAAGCCTACAGGCTGCTGTTTTGCTCCAAGTAATCCTGGTTGGTGTCTTTGTTATTGTCCAAGGGAGCCCTCGGATTTTTCTGTTAACAAGACCCAGAGTTGAACATTATCCTTATTGTTAATTTTAAAATATCGGAACAAACCCAGAACATTGCACCGTTCTGCTTAGAAGAAAAGGCACAGAACAAGGTCGGGTTGGGGTCCTTTTAGAGCCTGAGGGCCAGGTTCCCTTGTTGGAAATTTAACGGGGGCCGCATGAACCCTTTCCAGGGCCGAATTTAGGTTTGATGAGGCCCCAAGCTACTGAAGGTAATGGGGCCCTTTATATGTCCAGCTGTCCTTTGTCCACAACAAATGGCCGCTGTTTTTTGTGTTGTTATTGTCCATGGAATTTAATATGGTCTGAAGCTCAACATAAAAAAACGAAGATCATGGCCACTGGTCCCATCACCTCCCGGCAAATAGAAGGGGAAGAAATGGAGGCAGTGAGAGATTTTAGTTTCTTGGGCTCCATGATCACTGCAGATGGTGACAGCAGCCACGAAATTAAAAGATGCCTGCTTCTTGGGAGAAAAGCAATGACAGCGTCTTAAAAAGCAGAGGCATCACCTTGCCAACAAAGGTCCGCATAGTTCAGGCTCTGGTTTTCCCAGGAGTGATGTCTGGAAGTGAGAGCTGGACCATAAAGAAGGCCGATTGCCAAAGAATGGATGCTTTTGAATTCTGGTGCTGGAGGAGACTCTTGAGAGTCCCATGGACTGCAAGAAGATCCAACCTCTCCATTCGGAAGGAAATCAGCCCTGAGTGCTCACTGGAAGGACAGATCCTGAAACTGAGGCTCCAAGACTTTGGCCACCTCATGAGAAGAGAAGACTCCCTGGAAAAGACCCTGATGCTGGGAAAGATGGAGGGCACAAGGAGAAGGGGACGACGGAGGACGAGATGGTGGGACAGGGTTCTCGAAGAGGCCAACATGAGTTTGACCAAACTGCGGGAGGCAGTGGAAGACAGGAGTGCCCGGCGTGCTCTGGTCCAGGGGGTCACAAAGAGTCGGACACCACTAAACGACTAAACAACAACAAAAAATGCAGCCAATATAATTTAATGGTTGTAGTCTCCATTAATTCCAATCGGTCTAACTCTTGAGTATTCCCAATACTGGAATTTATGCAGCCAATATAATTTAAGGGCTAGAGTCTCCATTAATAGGTCTAACTCTAGTATTTCTAATGCTGGAATTTATCAATAACCATAGAATCTGCGCTAATTGCAATGTGCAATGTGTATATATATATATGTGTGTGTGTGTGTGTGTGTGTGTGTGTGTGTGTGTGTGTAAAGAGAGTTCATCATGTTTCACAATCACAACTTCAAAAAATAAAATAAAATAATAAAAATTTGTCTGTGATCTTTTCACTGTTGCTTTTATTCTTGTTTTTTTGTTTTTGAAAATTAAGAAAATGTTACCAATAAAACAAGCCACATTATCAGGAATCTCTGCTAATTGCAATGTACAATATATATATATATATAGAGAGAGAGTTCATCACAACTTCAAAAAATAAGATAAAATAATAAAAATGTGTCTATATTTTTTTACTGTTGTTTTTATTTTTTTTGTTTTGTTTTTGAAAATCAATAAAATGTTCTCAGTAAAACAAGCCACCTCAGCAGGAACAGGCGGTCCAACGCAATTGCATTCGGAAAAAATGCAAAAAAATATAAAAATTCAAAGAAGCGGACTACATTTCCCAGCATGCTCTCCGGCTCCCGCGCAGACTCCGTGCGCCTCCGCGGAGCCCGGGCAGCCTCTCCGCGCTCATGGCTCTCTCCGGGTTGCAGCTGCGGGCCGTGCTCCGCCTCTCCCCGGCCCGCAGCGTCCTCTGGCCCGGCCCGGGGCTCCGCAGCTACGCCAAGAAGGCCGGCGGTAAGCCGGGAGGGGGGCTTTGCAAAGGGAGGCTGGTTGGGGGAACTCTGCACATGGTCAGAGGGCCAGTGTGCTGTATTGCATTGGCCAATTTGCAGGTAGACTGTAGACAATGTTGCAGGTAGACAGTGTATTGCATTGTATTCCTTCCTTTTCCCCTAAAAGGGAGGCTGGTTCGGGGAACTCTGCACATGGTCAGAAGGCCAATGTATTGTATTGCATTGTATTGGCCAATTTGCAGGTAGACAATGTATTGCATTGTATTGGCCAATTTGCAGGTAGACTGCACTGCGCTATGGAGGTTCTGCTTCCTTCCTTTTCCCCTAAAAGGGAGGGTGGTTGGGGGAACTCTGCACATGGTCAGAGGGCCAATGTGTTTTGTTGTATTGTATTGGCCAAATTGCAGGTAGACTGCACCGCACTGTGGAGGTTCTGCTTCTTTCCTTTTCTCCTAAAAGGGAGGCTGGTTGGTGGAACTATGCACATGGTCAGAGGGCCAGTGTGTTGTATTGGCCAATTTGCAGGTAGACTAGACAATGTTGCAGGTAACGTATTGTATTGTATTGGCCAATTTGCAGTTAGACTGCACTGCGCTGTGGAGGTTCTGCTTCCTTCCTTTCCCTCTAAAAGGGAAGCTGATTCGGGGAACTCTGCACATAGTCAGAGGGCCAATGTATTGTATTGCATTGGCCAATTTGCATGTAGACTGCACTGTGCTGTGGAGGTTCTGCTTCCTTCCTTTCCCCCTAAAAGGGAGGCTGGTTGGGGGAACTCTGCACATGGTCAGAGGGCAACCTTTCTACGAAAACTGTACCATTCGGTTCTTCGTTATTGCATCCATCAAAACTTGTTTACACTGTTGAATTTTTCTCAATGCTGCCGGCTTTTTCAGCTGTACACAATCATTATCCATATATTCCAATCTTCTCTGAATGTATGTTCTTTATTCTCTTATTCGATATGTTAGGTCCGCAAGCTGCACATATTCCATCAGCTTAAGTTGGCGTTCTTCTTCGCTCATTTTCCATTTTTGGGCTAACGAAACACGGGCCGCAGTTGCTGCGTACATAAATAGCCTTTTTTGACACCTGAGAATTTCCATCTGAATTATACCCAACAGAAAGGACTCTGTTGGGTTTTTTTTGGGGGGGGTGCTTTTAAACAATTTTTTCCAATTCATTATGAATTATTTCCCCAATACCCTTTTACAGGTTCACCACATATGATAGAATATACACTCATTCTCATTGCATCTCCAGCACTTATCCGATTCCGTCTTATACATCTTAGGAAGCCTACTCAGAGTAAAATACCATGTGTAAATCATTTTCAGGTAGTTCTCCTTCAAAGAATAACATGCTGTAGACTTCAGATCGCTCTGCCAAACTTCCCCCCAGAGATTAAAATCTAAATTATGTCCTATATCTATTGCCCAGTCTCTCATAGAGGTCTTTTGTTTCCCAGCCAATTTTAAGACCTGTTCCTCTTTGGTCCGTTCTCAGCAACCTCAAGGACAATGGAGGCAACATTTCCCCCCCAATTCATTAAGGATCATTTCCCTTCTCTTGCTGTTTTCACCCAGGTGTAAAGATCAGAGGGAAAGGCCCCAGCAAAGAAGACATGAAGGGTCCCGAAGTCTGCAAAGACGCCGCGATCCTCACCACCCACGCCGTGGGGGTCAACATCTACAAGGAAGGCCCAGAGGTAGCTTTGAAGCCGGACTCGGAATATCCAGAATGGTGAGTTTGCGGCAGACAAAGAGCCAACCTTCTGTAGAAATGGAGACATTATTTTTTTAAATTAACAAATCAAGTTTCTAGTCCACAGGGTGTGTGCAAACAGATAGAGATTCAGGGGGCGGTGCATTGAGGAACCTCAGATTTCCTGTTTTGAATCAGAGGAACAGCTTTTTCGGAAAGTTCTCTGCTCCCCCCCCCCCCATGCCTGAAATATATGTGGTAGCCAAGAATACTTTTGATACTGAATCCATAGCATAGAAGTAAGGGTTTTGAATCAATAGTCAAATAGTGGATCTTATTCTGATTGCCCCAGCGAAAAACCTTGCAACCTTTGCTGTCACCTGCTCATCTTGATCTGCCTGGAGAGAGGACACAGTGGCAGTGGCTGGGCGACACGGGATGGACGACAAAAAAGGGGTGATAATCTCATTCCTCAAGTCTTTATCAAGAGGGCAAGCCAGAAGGGCATGCGCCACAAATTCGGGACTGCCGTCTCCACAGGGACGTTTTTCGTGTGGGATCTGTTGGAATCGTCCCTCAAGAACAGCCGAGGGCAAGACATTCAATCTTGCAAGAGTAAAGGCGCGTCTATATTTTAGAATTGCTAGGTGATGCAGATAGCGTGCCGGCGAGTCGAAATGGGAAGGTGGAAAACAGTCATGCCATCGGCAAAATGTCCTTATTGTGGCCAAGTTGTTCTGACGCTCAATATCATTTAAAGGTAAAGGGTAAAGGGACTCCTGACCATTAGGTCCAGTCGTGACCGACTCTGGGGTTGCGGCGATCATCTCATATTCAAATTTCTGTCTTAGACCGGCTTTTCTGTGATGTATGTATGATGTTTCTGGGGGTGGTCTTGATCTACAGGATGGGAATTTCAAAAGTCTTTATAAGGCCTTGCATGCCATTTTTCTGGGTCCCTCCTCTCTCCTGCATGTGTGGGGAGCACCCTGTTGCAACAGATCAATAAAGATCAAACTTACTAGCTGCTTTGCTTCTCAATATTCTCTGGTTGGCCTCTGTTATCTTCTCCTACCCATAGGGAACCTATGTAAGGACTCTATATGGGCTCTTGGATATACCCCATAAGGGAAAAGGGCAATTTTTGTTTACAACAACCGTCGCGCCAGGCTGGCTCTCGCAATTGTCTCTCCAGCTTTCTCGGCTCACCCCGTCGCCTTTCCCTTCCAGGCTTTTCCAGATGCACCTTGGGCCCCCCAAGAAGCTGGAGGAGCTCGACCCGGAGACCCACGAATATTGGCGGAAGCTGCGGAAGCTGAACACTTGGCAGGAAAACAAACTGAAGAAGGTCCGGTCGTTTTGATGCGGAGAGCTGTGAAAGCGGTGGTTGGCTGCTGGGAAAGGAACTTATTTTCTATTTTTATGTCTCCCTTTGGTGTAAAAGTTGGCCAATAAAAACCTCGACCCTGCAGGGTAGTCCCTGTGATTTTCCTCCTCCTCTTCTTCCTCTAAATTATTTTATTGCATTTTTTAAAAACCACAAAAAAGAAACATAAATCGCTGGATACTGTGGAGAGTGATTTCCTGAACAGCCTGTGCTTTTTACTACAGTGGTCTCTTGGTTCTCAAACTTAATCCATTCCACAAGTCCGTTCCAAAACCAAAGCGTTCCAAAACCAAGGCTTGCTTTCCCCTACAAAGGAATGCAACATGGATTAATCCATCCCAGACTTTTAAAAACAACCCCTAAAATAGCAATTTAACATGAACTTTACTATCTAATGAGCATTGATCCATAAAATGAAAGCAATAAACAATGTACTGATGTTACACGATCAATCAGTAGCTGAACTGGGTTCCACACAGTCACCAAAAAATAAAAAGCCACAAACAAAAATGCAAAATAAATAGCAAAAGAAGGGAATGTGTAACTAAAGTTATAAATACGGATGATTGTCAGAGACGCTGAAGGAAGTTCAAAAAAGAAATAATTTGTTGTATTTTGGATAAAATTGTATAACTGTTTGGAAAATTAATAAAAATTTATTTAAAAACAAACAAACAAAATAAATAGCAAAAACAGACAGACCTCAGTGTAACACTCAGAACGGAAGCGTGGCACTCAAAACGGAGCATGTTTGGCTTCTGAAAATTTTGCAAACCGGAACACTTACTTCCGGGTTTGCAGTGTTTGGGTTCCAAGGCGTTTGAGAACCAAGGGACCGCTGTATTTTCTTTCAGTTGCGCAGCCGAGATGTAGGGATGCCCGGGACCCAGTTTTGGCAGCTACAGACACTCCACTTTTAATTGTTCTCCCAGATGTGGAAGGGAGGAGAAAAGGGAACCGGGAGATTCCAGAATCAAATCAGAAACACTGTTATCCAGGACCGTCCCTGGAAAATCAGGGCACTTGGAGGGTACGTGAGCCCCACGCTGGGCAAAAGATTCCTGCATTTTCAACGGGCTGGACTAGATGACTCTAGGGGCCCCTTCCAACTCTGCAATTCTAGGTGGGGCAATGATTTGGCTGTTTAAGGCAGCTTCTAATGTCTGTCATTGTCCTTGGGAGAAGGGCAATGACAGGCCTAGACAGCATCTTGAGAAGTAGAGACATCACCTTGCCAACAAAGGTCCGTACAGTTAAAGCTCTGGTTTTCCCAGTAGTGATGTATGGAAGTGAGAGCTGGACCATAAAGAAGGCTGATCGCCGAAGAATGGATGCTTTTGAATTCTGGTGCTGGAGGAGACTCTGGAGAGTCCCATGGACTGCAAGAAGATCCAACCTCTCCATTCGGAAGGAAATCAGCCCTGAGCGCTCACTGGAAGGACAGATCCTGAAGCTGAGGCTCCAAGACTTTGGCCACCTCAGGAGAAGAGAAGACTCCCTGGGAAAGACCCTGATGTTGGGAAAGATGGAGGGCACAAGGAGAAGGGGACGACAGAGGACGAGATGGTGGGACAGTGTTCTCGAAGCTGCCAGCATGAGTTTGACCAAACTGCGGGAGGCAGTGGAAGACAGGAGGGCCTGGCGTTCTCTGATCCAGGGGGTCACGAAGAGGCGGACACGACTAAACAACAACAACAACAAAACGTCTGAAACAATTCAGTATATTCTTTTGTGCTGAGTTAGGCTTGCAAAGGTTTGAAGGTATTTTTTTAAGGAAATTAAAAAATCTTCGCTTTCGACATGGGTTTCCCCAGACATTTCAAACATGTCAATCAAATATACATAATACACACGCAGATATATGCACAATATATTTCACATTCAGTAGCCATCAAAAATGACCCAAACCTACCCTCACCTTTGTGAATCATGTTTAGTATCAAAATGCGCAGACTTCCAGCTGTCTACAAGGAACAAAGTTGCATTTTCAGCTGAATTTGGGGAGAAACCACTTGCATTTTGATAAGAAACCCGATTTGCAATGGAACATTTTTGATTGCAGTTGTTAGCACAGCAAAGTTCTCCTTTGGTCCCGCCGTTCCGCCGCGAGACCTACCCCTCTACCCTTTCCTCCCCTTTCCTAGCTCTACGCTCCCGTCCGCAGCTCGCCCGCCTTGGCAACAGAGGAAGGCGAAGCGGAGGCCATAGAGATGCACGCCGGAGGAATAGAGTGCCGCTCTTCGCTCCATAGAAAAACAACCCAACCACCGGAAGTGAGGCGGCGGCGGCCGGAAAGCGGAAGTCGCTGCCCTCCCCAGGAGGAAGTGGGCGGGGCCCAGAGGAGGGGCGGGGCCAGGAGGGAGGGAGGGATTCAGGTGAGGAGGAGGAGGAGGAGGGAGGAAGAGCAGGTGAGGAAGGAAGGGGGGCTACCTGGGGGGAGGGGGAGGCCTTTGGGGGGGGGCTTAACCGGGGGGGGTGAACCTTTGTGGGGGGGGGAGGAAAGAAAGAGGAAGGCAATGGGTCTTATTTGGGGGGGGTATAATATGGTTATTTTTGGGGGGTCTCAAATATGTGGGGGGGCCCTAAAATTATGTGGGGTGGGGGCTTTTGACTTGGGGGGCAGAGAAGGGAGGAGGAAAACGGGTCCTATTTGGGGGGAGAGGTAAGTGGGTGTTTTTTTTGGGGGAGTGGTTTTTTTGGGGGGGCGCAGGAACTATTATGGTTATTTGTGGGGGGGCGGGACTCGTCTTGGGTGGGGGGTGGGCGACGTCTCAAGTGCCCCCAATGGGCTACAGGGGAGAAAATTGGTGTTTTTTAGGGGGGGGGGGAGAGAGAGGATAGGCAGTAAGCATTTTTTTTTCCGTGGGGGGGGGGGCTTTTGTGGTTGCTGCTAATGGTTAGATAACATGGGGGGTGTTGATAGAAGGAGAGAAACCCAGGGGAAGGCTGCTATGGGGTGGAATATTGGGGTTTTTTTGTGGGGGGGGGAGCAGGACGAAATGAACAAGGATAGAAATAATTGAGGTCCTTCTTGATGGTGGGGCGCTATTATTATTATTATTATTATTATTATTATTATTATTATGGGAGGTGGAGATTCAGAAAGAGCCCAGATAATGAAGGGAATTGGGGGGGGGGGGTGTAAGAGAAGGGTGCAGGTGGGACAATGGAGGAAGAGATCTGCTTGAAGGAAGGGGGGTGGGAAACTAATAGGGCCAGGTGTGGGTTTGTTTGGGGTTTTTTGGGGGGGGGACGCGGAATAAGCTGCAATAGACGTTCCTTGAGAGGCTTAGAGACGGAGGCGGCGTGTGTGTTTGACAGCGCCTAGGTGGGGTGATTTGTGTGTATTGGGGGGGGGAGTGGGAGGAATCTGGGGAGAGGGGGAAGAGAAACTTGGAGGGGGGGGTTAGGTAAAGAGAAAACCGGGCGGTGGGGGGTTGGCGTCGAAGCAGGAAAGGTCTTGATGGAGATGATGGAGATGGGAGAGGTGAGATGTCATAATCAGGGCTGGGTGGTGAAAATTGAGGGTTTTTTTGTGGTGGGGGGACTGTAAAGAACAGGAAAAATAGCCCCCTGGGGTGTGCGAAGAAAAGCAATGTTGGTTAGGGGGGCGGTTTTAGTGATGGGGGGGACACGGACGGACCAGAAAGGAGTCTTGGTTTGCGAAGGACAGAAAATAGAGGCTGCAGTTTGCAGAAAGAGTGGTGGGTGTGGTATCTGCAGAACCGTAATACAGTATTCTCTATTCTTTTTCTTCCATACATACATATAATCTCTCCCCCCACCCTGCATGTGTCTCCCTAATCTCTCCCCCCACCCTGCATGTGTCTTGCATCAAGCCCCTTCTTCGCACAGACACTGCAGAGCTTTGACTGAATGTTCTCGAACCCCTTTCGGATGAATGGGCTGTCCTTTCTAACCATCCTGGGGGGAGGGTGTGGGGGAACCGGAGAATTTTTTGGAAAGAAAAGAAGATAGGATTTATCTGTACAACTGTCCTCTCCTCCCTTCCTCCCCCCCCCCCCCCGGAGAAAATCCCTTTCCACCCAAAATATAGCAGCAGGCACAAAAACACACACCCACACCCATCATGAATCCG
This sequence comes from Podarcis gaigeae, assembly GCF_964106915.1. Classification (NCBI taxonomy): domain Eukaryota; kingdom Metazoa; phylum Chordata; class Lepidosauria; order Squamata; family Lacertidae; genus Podarcis; species Podarcis gaigeae. The sequence continues at coordinate 3,204,141 of NC_139696.1, read as the reverse complement.
CAAATTTAATTCAACTGCGGTTTTCCAGAAGGATTATTAGGGCAGCGCACGGTGGATTTGCATGCTGGTCAGAGAGAAGACAGGGACTGAGAGGGAAGGATTTGCGGAGGGGGATTTGCAGGTTATGGGGAGAAGGCTTGCCAGAGTGAAGATGGGGGGGGGGGGAGAGATTTGGCAATTTGGTCCAGTGGTTTACCCACCACGCTGATAAAGGGGAAAGTTAAGATTCCTTCCAGTTTTTGTTTTTAAGATTCCTTCCAGTTTTTGTTTTTAACAGAAATAAGACCACTGCAGGAAATACTTCATTTGGCTTGATTTTTCTGGAAACTTTGGTTGACCATTGCAAATTTTGTTATTTTAATTAAGTGAGGGGGTATCCAAGCACTGAATGGCAGCGAGAGTCTGCACGGTTTCAGGAAGGGGGTCTTTTCCCCTCCGACCTAGAGATCCCATGGCATTTTTGGGGGGGGGGAATTAAACTGCATGTAAAACCGATGTTGTGCCTCCAAGCTACACACTTTCATTTGTTTTATTTTTTAAAAAGTAAGATTGCAGTCCTCATGGCGCTCCAAATCAGACGATGGTTTAAATGGGAAGCTGAATCAGATGGTTGATCCTTCTGGCTTGTCTTACACTGACTGGCAGCAGCCCTCCAGCCTTAACCTGGAAATCCCGGGCTGGGATTGAATCTGGGACTTTGCAGAGGCTCTGCCCCCTGAGCTGTCGCCCTTCTAAAAATGAAATAAAAATAAAAAGAAGCTGGGATAGCTCAGTCGGCAGAGCACCAGACTCTGAATTTCAGGGTTGTGGGTTCAAGTTGTGCAGAAGATTCTGCATTGCAGGGGGTTGGTCTAGATGACCCAGGGGGTCCCTCCGAACTCTATGATTCTGTGATTCGGCAGCTCCTGTTCAAATGAGCCCTGTTCTATGGTCCTCAATAAAACAGGACTATGGGAAGCAGAGAAGAGGCCTTCCCCTCCATCTGGAAATAAATTACCGGTAGTTTCAGCCCCCAGTTGCTTTAGATTAAATTTGCATTTGATCAAACAATGCCGGCCGACAAAATATCTTTAGATCAGGAATCTGTGGCGCTGTAAATATTGCAAGGCTATGACTCCCATTGGCTGATTGGCTGCTGGTGGTGATACAGTGGTACCCTGGGTTACAGATGCTTCAGGTTACAGACGCTTCAGGTTACAGACTCCGCTAACCCAGAAATAGTACCTCGGGTTAAGAACTTTGCTTCAGGAGGAGAACAGAAATCGCACGGCGGCAGAGGGAGGCCCCATTAGCTAAAGTGGTGCTTCAGGTTAAGAACAGTTTCAGGTTAAGAACGGACCTCTGAAACGAATTAAGTACTTAACCAGAGGTACCACTGTATCTGACTTTTAGAAGACATCTGAAGGCAGCCCTGTTTAGGGAAGTTTTTGATGTTTGATGTTTTATCGTGTTTTTAATACAGCGGTACCTCAGGTTAAGTACTTAATTCGTTCCAGAGGTCTGTTCTTAACCTGAAGCACCACTTTAGCTAATGGGGCCTCTGGCGGCCGCTGCGCTGCCAGAGCATGATTTCTGTTCTCATCCTGAAGCAAAGTTCTTAACCTGAGGTACTATTTCTGGGTTAGCAGACTCTGTAACCTGAAGCATATGTAACCTGAAGCGTATGTAACCCGAGATACCACTGTACAGTGGTACCTCGGGTTACAGACACTTTGGGTCACAAACTCCGCTAACCAGGAAGTGGTTGCTCCAGGTTAAGAACTTTGCCCCAGGATAAGAACGGAAATTGCGCGCCAGCGGTGCAGCAGCAACAGGAGGCCCCATTAGCGAAAGTGTGCCTCAGGTTAAGAAGCATTTCAGGTTAAGAACGGACCGCTGGAACGAATTAAGTTCTTAACCCGAGGTACCACTGGATTCCGTTGGGAGCCGCCCAGAGTGGCTGGGGAAACCCAGCCAGATGAGTGGGGTGTAAATAATAAATTATTCTCGTGTGCGCCGGCTAGCACACCAGGGCTTCAAGCAGGCCGGCCAGGGATTGAGCCTTGCAGCCTTTCGCACCCAAAGCAACAGCTGCTCTACCAGTGAGCTACGGCCTTGCTCCGAACGACACCCTGGGACCCCATTGTGACGAGACCCTCGTCTCTCTCCGAGCGCCCCCTCTGATCCCCACCCCTCCTTTCTCTCCCTCCAGTGCCCCGCCGGCAGCTGTTTCTGAGCAATGACCTCCAAAGCCAAGAAGCGAGTGGTGCTGCCCACGCGCCCCGACCCCCCCAGCACGGAGCAGATTCTCGAAGATGTGCAGCGCGCCCAGCCCAACGACCCCGTCTTCGTCCTCCTGGCCGAGCCCAGCGAAGGTAACCAGAGCCCCCTTTCCCCATGGGGCTTGTTCACGTACCTTGCCTCCCAGAACCAAGAGAGGAATGAAGCGGGAGGAACAAAGGCAAGACACCGAGGCTCAGTCTCAGATTGCTTTGGGGGAAACCCTGGAGAAGAAGAGACATAGACAGCTGTGGGGAGATGGGCAGCTTTAGTTTTAGCAGCTGATATTGTGGGGATAGAGGGACGCAGGTGGCGCTGTGGGTAAAAGCCTCAGCGCCTAGGGCTTGCCGATCGAAAGGTCGGCGGTTCAAATCCCTGCGGCGGGGTGCGCTCCCGTTGTTCGGTCCCAGCGCCTGCCAACCTAGCAGTTCGAAAGCACCTCCGGGTGCAAGTAGATAAATAGGGACCGCTTACCAGCGGGAAGGTAAACGGCGTTTCCGTGTGCGGCTCTGGCTCTGGCCAGAGCAGCGATGTCACGCTGGCCACGTGACCCGGAAGTGTCTCCGGACAGCGCTGGCCCCTGGCCTCTTAAGTGAGATGGGCGCACAACCCCAGAGTCTGTCAAGACTGGCCCGTACGGGCAGGGGTACCTTTACCTTTTACTATTGTGGGGATGGTGGTGCTGTGGGTTAAACCAAAGAGCCTAGGACTTGCCGATCAGAAGGTCGGCGGTTCGAATCCCCGCAATGACGGGGTGAGCTCCCGTTGCTCGGTCCCTGCTCCTGCCAACCTAGCAGTTCGAAAGCACGTCAAAGTGCAAGTAGATAAATAGATACCGCTCCGGTGGGAAGGTAAACGGCGTTTCCGTGCGCTGCTCTGGTTCGCCAGAAGCGGCTTAGTCCTGCTGGCCACATGACCTGGAAGCTGTACGCCAGCTCCCTCGGCCAAGAAAGCAAGATGAGCGCCGCAACCCCAGAGTCGGCCACGAGTGTGGCAGATGAAAGTGATGGACTATATGGGAATGGCAGAAATGACGGGCAGAATCCAAGACCAGGGAGAAGAGTCGGCGGAAGAAGATTGGAAAAAAATTAAAGACTACTTACAGAAATATTGTAAAATTAATGAATGTTAGAATGATGTTGGATAGAAATTAAGTGGTTTCCAGCTGTAATGTTTTAAGGGAATATGAGAAACAGGTTTAGAAACAGGTTAAAACTTAATGGTAAGGATTTGCTGAACTAACAATTTGAATTGGAATACAAAAAAGGGAGGTATGAGGAGGTCCGGGAAACATGTTAAAGGAAAACGAGAAATGGAAAATCTGCATGTTTTATTTATTTTTATTTTTTTAATTATTTTTACTTCTGTATTTTTGTTATTATTTTTTACTCTTTCTTTTTCTTTTTACTGTTATTGTATTAAAAACCTTCATAAATATTCTATATAAAAAAAAAGAGTCGGCCACGACTGGACCTAATGGTCAGGAGTCCCTTTACCTTTACCTTTTATAGCAATAACAATTGTAGTCACAGCCATGCCGATGATGATGTTATTATTGTTGATGGCTCAGTCAGTAGAGCATGCGACTCTTAATCCCAAGGGTTGTGGGTTCGAGTCCCATGCAAGAAATTCACCTTCTCCTTTTCGTTTTGATTTTCATCCGCCCTGGAAAAACACACCTCCATTGTTTTTTCTCTCTCCCTCTTCCTGCGCTCAGATTTGCCCTCCCCAACCAAGAACGAAGACCCCGAGGCCAAGCGCGAGCGCCTCTACCGGCTGACCCAGTCCTACGTGGAAATGAACCACCGCCTCCAGATGGCCTGCAGCCTCCTCAAGGAGAAGTGCGAGGAGCTCAAGCTGGCCGGAGCGACTCTAGAGCAGGGGATCTTGGAGATGAAGCAGAGAGCCTTGTGAGATGACGCCCGCTCCGGGAGGCGGGCCAGCGACGAAGCGCCCCGAGCAGCCAGCCCGTATCGCGCCCCTGCTGTGCGCGGCGGCGGCTCCAGCATGCATAAGCTACACCACTCAAACACTGTCTGTGTGCTCAGTCTTGTGAATGTGTGCCAAAGCAGTTGCCCTGTTCCACGCCGCCTTGACGACGGCGCGGTTTGCCTCCCCAGATTTCATGACATCCGCTCTCCCTTCCGGGGCCTTGTTTCATTTCGTCCGCACAGACTTAAGGCAAGCTGTTACCGTCGGGCGCTCTCCCTTCTAAGCTGGGACAGGTGGACTTTTGAGGGTAGGGGCTGGGCGAACAGGGAGGGTTAGCCCGCTTTTATTTTTGCCGTTTTTCTTCGTTCCCCCGCATTTTTGCGTCACTTCGGCCATGACAACCCCTTTGCCCCGTTACGACTTCTCCCTCTGGTACTGCCTGGATGACGACGCCGTCGCCACCGCCATCTGCCAGCTCCTGGCAGAGCACGGCTTCCGAGGGTACGTCGAGCACCAGGACCACGTGGCGGGGCGGCCGGAGCTCTCCGCGGTGGGCGAGGTCATCCAGGCGAGCCGTGTGGCCATCCTCCTCCTGACGCCCCACTCGGTGGCCGACCCCTGGTGCCGGCGGGTGGCCGAGTGGAACCTCGACCACGCGGTGCACCGGGAGGGGGCGAAGGTCATCCCCGTCTACGTGGGCGTCTCGCAGGAGGAAATGCCCCCGGCTCTGAGGCACCTGAACGGACTCGAGTACGGCGAGAGATTCTTCAAACAGAGGCTGCTCTCCAGCCTGCGAAAAGCAGGGCCCCGCGGGCAGACCCCGCGCCCCTCCAGCGTGAGCGGCGCAAAGAAGGGAGCCGGCTTCTGACGAACTCGGGGAAGGGAGCAGGGGTGGGGTAGGGCGGTAGCTCGACGGCTTCCAGATTCATTTTGGTGTTTTGACGTAGGCTCCATCGTGACGTGGGTTTGGTGACTGTGAACGGAATTCCCACTAGATTTGTGCCTAGAGCTGATTTGTCAGGAAAGTGAAACAGAAGTTGTCTGTGTCTGGGGGTCCGGGGGCGGGGGGGGGGGACGGAGAGGAAAGGGAGGGGGCGTCATTTGTTCATTTGTCGGGATGGGTGTTTCAGTATGGAAAGGGGGAAAAGCTAGGTCCCGAGGCTGCTGGTTCTCACCTCTGGTTTAACTTAAGGAGCTGTTATTAAAATGCAGTTTTCGGACAACGTTCAGCTCTCTGCGTTTATGTACCTAGGCAGTCGCTGTTTTCACAGTGGCAACGCGGTGGCCTAAACCACAGAGCCTCTTGGGCTTGCCGATCGGAAGGTCAGTGGTTCGATTGCCCGCTATGGGGTGATCTCCCATTGCTCTGTCCCAGTTCCTGCCAACCTAGCAGTTCGAAAGCACGCCAGAGTGCAAGTAGATAAATAGGTACCGCTCTGGCGGGAAGGTAAACGGTGTTTCCGTGTGCTGCTCTGCGTTCGCCAGAAGCTGTTTAGTCCTGCTGGCCACATGACCCGGAAAGCTGTCTGCGGACAAACGCCGGCTCCCTCAGCCTGAAAGCAAGATGAGCGCCACAACCCCAGAGTTGCCCTTGACTGGACTTTACCGTCCAGGGGTCCTTTACCTTTTTTAAACTTTTACGCAGATGTCCCTTATAGGAAACCCACAAGCGGAATTTTAATGTATTCTTAATCTTTGTTGGAAGCCGCCCAGAGTGGCTGGGGAAACCCAGCCAGATAGGCGGGGTACAAATAATACTGTATATTTTGCTCTATAAGACTCACTTTTTCCCTCCTAAAAAGTAAGGGGAAATGTGTGTGTGTCTTATGGAGCGAATGCAGGCTGCACAGCTATCCCAGAAGCCAGAACAGCAAGAGGGATTGCTGCTTTCGCTGCGCAGCGGTCCCTCTTGCTGTTCTGGCTTCTGAGATTCAGAATATTTTTTTTTCTTGTTTTCCTCCTCCAAAAACTAGGTGCGTCTTATGGTCTGGTGCATCTTATAGAGTGAAAAATACGGTATATAGGCTTCTCCCTCCCCTACAGACGTTTCCAGCAGCTGGTATTCAGACGCACCGCTGCCTCCGACTGTGGAAGGCAGAGCATAGCTAGTAGCTTTTGATATTCCTGTCCTCCGTGAATCTATTTCATCCCATTTTAAAACAGTCCAAGGTAGCCTTTCTTCTTTCCCAAATCTTCTTTCCTACAATAAGCTTTGCCGGATGCCCAGAAGCTCTTCCGTTACGAAATACAAGAGAAAAGCTTTTCTCTCGTTGTTTTATCACGTTGCTGTCCGCAAGCGACAGTGGCCACAGTCCCTGAACCCTCCACCCACAAAGCACATAATAATAAGAGCGAAGAAAACCCAGTAAAACCCCTTCCTACAACACATTTGAAAGGGCGCCGGATGTCAGTCAGCCCAAGGCCAGGTTGAAGAGGTGCGTTTTCAACTGGCACCTAGAAATTTGCCTCCCTGGGGAGAGCATTCCACTGCAGAAAAGGCCCTGTTCTCGTGTTGCTGCCCTCCGGACCTCTTGAGGGGAAGTCACATGAAGGAGGGCCTCAGAAGGTGATCTCAGGGTCTGGGTAGGTTCATATAGGAAGAGGCAGTCCTTGAGGTATTGCGGCCCTGAGCCGTTTAAGGCTTTATCGTTCAAAACCTGCACTTTGAATTGGTCCTGGAAACTAATTGGCAGCCAGTGTAGTTGGGCCAGGATCGGTGTCATTATTATTACGCGGG